>NC_090806.1:44102552-44122552 GCF_036512215.1 Solanum lycopersicum | reverse complement strand
TCAAAACCAGCTAAATGAACAAGCTACTGATGAGTTGATTGTGAAGGAGAAAGAGTTGTTGATCAAACTTGAAAAATGGTCCTTAATTGAAGAAAGTGCTCCGAGACAGAAATCAAGGATCAAATGGATTCTACTGGGAGATGCAAACAACAAGTATTTCAGTTCAGTCATTAAAGAGAGAACTCAAAAGAAGCAAGCAAGAAATATTATGTCCTTAAATGGTCAGATGCTTTATGATCCCAGGAAATCTAAGAGGAGTTTGTGATGTTCTATAAGAGTCTAATGGGGTCTTCAGCAGGTAAACTACCAGCTATTAATGCAAAAGTGATGAAGCAGGTACTCTATAGTAGTTAATGGACAGACTTCACAGAGTTTTTATGCAGCTAAAGGTTTGAGGCAAGGAGATCCTATGTCTCCCTTCTTGTTTGCTATAGCAATGGAGTATTCGAGTAGGCTGCTTAAGGGTCTTAGAGAAGATAAGCAGTTTCAGTATCATCCTAGGTGCTCTAAACTTGATATTACTCATCTATGTTTTGCAGATGACTTATTAATGTTTGCTAGAGGAGATTTGGAATCTCTTAAAGCTATGCAATTGTGTTTCTCACAATTTTCTCAAGCTTCAGGACTACAAGCAAATCTAAGTAAGATCTCAATATATTGTGGAGCGGTTCAACAAGAAGTGAAGAATCAGATTGTCCAACAACTAGGATACAATATGGAAGAACTTCCTTTCAAGTATCTGGGAGTGCCTTTATCAACCAAGAAGATGTTTGTGATGCAATGGTACCCCCTCATAGAGAAAATAATGGCAAGAATCACCTCATGGACAGCTAGGAAGTTATCATATGCAGGAAGGACTCAACTAGTGCAGACAGTTCTCTTTTGAGTTCAATCTTACTAGGCTGAACTATTCCTATTTCCAGCTAAGGTAATCAAATTAATTGATAGTATGTGTAGAAGTTATCTTTGGTCTTGTATTGGGAAGGTAACTAGGAAAGCCTTAATAGCATGGGAAAGAGTATGTAGACCAAAAAATAAAGGTGGTATGGGGCTGATAAACATGCAACTATGGAATAGAGCTACAATAGCCAAACTTTGTTGGGATTTGGCAAACAAGGAAGACAAGTTGTGGATTGAATGGATACATGTATATTACATGAGAGGGCAGAATGATTGGCAGAAGAGAGAACAAGCTAGTTGGATGATCAGGAAGAAAATGCAGGCTAAACAAATAGTTGATCAAGTTCACATAAAAGAAGGAAAAGGAATGGTTAAGCAAATTTATGATTATTTGAGAGGGGAGCAACCTAAACCATTGTGGAAATGTCTAATGTTCAAGAATTCATCAAGGCCTAAAGCTATATTTACTATGTGGATACTTATGTATAGAAATCTAGCAACAGTGGATAGGCTTGCTAAATGGGGGTTAACACATGATACAGCTACTGTACTATGTACAAATATGGATGAAAGTCTGGACCACATGTTCTTACAATGTCACTATGTAGGGGAAGTATGGGAAAGAGTATTAGCATGGGCTAGTTTCAACAGCAACAGAGCAGAGACATGGACACAGTTTGTACAATGGTGTATACAACATGGGAAGGGGAAGACTACAAGAGCTCAATTATTCAAGATGATATTAGCTAAAGTTGTGTATGCTGTTTGGAATGAGAGAAACAAGAGAATCTTTGAAGACAAGAAGAGTTTGATAGATGAGATTGTTAATAAGATAGCCTTTGTAACTATTGCAAGATCTCCTATTAGCATTAGTAAGATAATTAGCCATAGGAAGATTTGATGCTTAGTTAGTAATGTTGGTGTCGTTGGGAGTTTGTTTTTTCTGATGTTTAAGCATGCTGTGATAGCTGCTTGGTTTGTAAGGTCTTTTCGGTAATTAATGAAATGGTTACCAAAAAAAATAATGATAACAATAATAATAATACTAATATTATTATTATTATTATTATTATTATTATTATAATGATAATGATAACAATAATAATTATAATAAAAATAATAATAATGGTAATGATAATAATAACAATAATAATAATAATAATAATAACAATCATAATAAGAATAATGATAATAATAATAAAAATCATAATAATGATAATTATAATAATAATAACAATAACAATAATAATAATAATAATAATAATAATGATACTAATAATAATAATAATAATAATAATAATAATTATTATTATTATTATTATTATTATTATTATTATAATTATAATATTAATAATAATAATAATGATAATAACAATAATAATAATAATAACAATAATAATAATAATAATAACAATAATAATAATAAAATAATGATAATAATAATAATAATAACAATAATAATAACTATAATAATAATAATGATGATGATAATAATAATAATAATAATAATAAAATAATAATAATAAAAACAATAATAATAACAATAATAATAATAATAATAATAGTAATAATAGTGATAATAGTAATAATAATAATAATAATAATACTAATAATGATAATAATAATAATAATAATAATAAATAATAATAATAATAATAATAATAATAATAATAATAATAATAATAATAGTAATAACAATAATAACAACAACAACAACTGTTGACACCCAATTTTGACCCGCGTCGGTATAAATTAATTATCGAGCTTCGTAAGTTTTCCAAATAATTTAAATTAATTAGTTTTATAAATTTGACGAATATAATAATATAATGCATGAACTTTATGTTACGTCGGATAGTTTTTAGCATAACTTTAGATTATATATATGTTAACATAATAATGTATATAATTAGTATATTTCATGATTATTCAAACAAAACCATCTCAAAAATATTTTAATTTTAGTACGTTTCTTCTTAGTTTAAAATTATGATTATATTTTAAAACGCTATCTTATAATTATACTACTAAAATAAAGAAGCTCGTCAATTAATTAATACAAAGTCATTTTTTATTTAAGATTTGGCCAAATTCATTATATTGGCTCAACTTGGATATTCATTAAATTAACCCATTCTTAAACTTAGCTTAACTTAGTTTGGACCATTTACACAAATTCTCTTTAATTCCCTGGCCCGCTTTAATTATTTTAGTTTTCAAGCCACCTATCTTCAATTAGTCCCAGCTCAAATTTCCAAGCTCAATTCGTAGGCCCAACACCTTCCCCTTTAAGACCAGAATTGGGGCTTTCCAAATGACCAGCCTTGTTCTTGTCTTCTTCCCCGCGTCTCCCCCACGTGAGCTCTCCCTCGCCAGTACGTCTCGCAGCAACGGACACCTGCAGCTGTTGATGTCGTACGATTCTACAACGCACAAGACGATGTGAGATTCGTCTTTGGCATCGTGGGATTGAGCCACGTTGTTTTCCAAGGACGAAGGACTCATCTCCACCCTCCACATCCCCTTTTCTGTTCGATTTGTCCACATTTGGGTAATTTTTCAAAAATTTGAATTCGGATATGGGCCTGAAACCACCCTCCCGCCTTTCTCTCCGAAAACCCTAATTTTTCTTTCTATTTAAACCCCATCTTTCTCCAAAATCGGGGTTGGAAATTTGGTTGGAAAAATTGGAGGTTAGAAAATTTTTGGTTTATACGGTGATTACAGGTCTATTCTTTGAAGGAGAAATTCTTCCTTGTTCTCGTTTACAGAGAGGGAATCGAAAAGATTTCTTGTGCTATTGTCTTGTCGTGACATCTACCTCCGCCGAAGAACTAGTGGGAATTCTCATTTTTCTCGAGCGAGGAAAAAGAAGGAGGAGTATTCCGTTGTTGGTTTCGTGTGTAGAATCGCTTCCGCTGCTCGTTTCCGTCCCAGTTTTGCTGCTCGGAGAAAGGTAATGTCCCCTTATACTCACGTTTTGCTTCAAGCGTCGAACGCAATGCCTTGATTGTTTGTTGGTTTCTCTATTTTGACTTTGTTTTGGCTCTCGTTTTGATTTTTGTGTTCTTCCTCGATTGAACATTGGTGTTTCAGCATTGTTAGAGTGTTTATAGGCTGCATGGTGTGTTGTTTTTGATCGATATGGCCATTGGATCCGTTGGTATATTTAGTCGCAGAGAGGCATATTAGGTTTATTTGTCGTCTTGTTCGTTGAATAGTTTTGCTCTTTCTTGGTTCATTACTGCTATATCTGTTAAGGTTTGCTTGATTTCAAATGGATTCAACTTTGTGGACTAATGTATGAAGTGTAGCTACTAATCTTCAATCATCAAGTTACTCATCTTTAGGTATCAATGGAGATAATGAATAGAATATGGGTATCTATTATTTTTTTTCATTTTGTAAGGAGGATTATATGCTGCCCCTTTACTGTTTAGTTTTGTTCGTGAAGGTTTCAAGTATTGTCATGTTGCTTTTTTTTAGAGTTGTTTATTCGAGAATAGGGTCGGGATTTGGATGTGCAGGCAAATGTGTATCTTGAAGTTGTTTCTAGCCTTAGAAATCATTAATCTTCTCGCTTATTTCCGTATGTTGGATTTAGCTTCGCATAATAGCCTTTAATGTATTGAAAATAGTGGCGTAATTTATTAAATATGGCATTTCACCTGTTTTAAATCAATGGGTGGCCATTTGTACATTATGCTTTTCTTTTATGCATGAGTACAACTTACAGTTTCATTTTAAGATCATATGGGATTGTTTGTTATTGTGCATCTTTCTTGGATAAAAAATGTGTTTCTTTTTTAGTTAATTTGTTCTTCTTGCATATGTGTCGGTTCCATTATATATTAATTCTATTTATTTGCTTTGTGGCATGTAAATTCGCTTGAGTTCATTGTGAACTTTCCTTCTCCTCTTTGCATTTCAAGAGAGAGCCGTAAAGGCTCAAAACTTCTTTCCATCGAGTCAAGGCAAACATGCGAGATTTGAAATTCCATGAAGATTAAAGAACATGAAGAAGGCGGATTAGAAGACTTTTCTTTACTTTGTTTTTTTTGGATTTTTATTTGTAATGGGCATAAGCCCTTGTCACATTTTTTTACTTTCCTTGTATTTATTCTTGTATGTTTAGATTAGGACAGGTGAAGTGGGTCGAAAACCCAAACGAGAAATGGGTTAAAAACCCAAAAATAAGGCGGGTCCAAATTTCGGTCAAGGCGGACAGAACCCGAAACTGGACCCAAATATCTCTCTCTCTCTCTCTCCCTCTTTTACTTGTTTATACGCTTTCATTGATTGTCGTTAGTTTTAGGGTTAGAAAAACTCCAATCCCCTCGTCATGCGTCATTCTATTTTATAAAACCTAAAACTAAATTAAATCTTAAAACGAAAATGTTTCGATTTCGTAAGTGGGCGTAGATTGAAATTTAGAAAGTTTAATTTAAACAGATTTGCAAATTTTAAAATGAATAGAAGTCAAATTGTGGGCCTAGATTGAAATTTAGGAAGTTTAATTTCAATGGATACGCAAATTATAAAATGAATAGAAGTCAAATGGTTAGTTGCCGGAAAGCCATATTAAGCGGAATGTCTTAGGTGCCGTCAAAACCTTCCTAAGACGTTAAAAAGAATCCCGAACTCTTAAAAATGTTATCAAACGATTTTCCTGTTTAAATTATTTGGAAACAAGTTTTCTTAATTTTTAAGAAAAATTAAGTGGCGACTCCTAAAAGTCGAAATCTTTTAAAATGAAACAAACTCTTTTCGAGTATTTTTTTGATAAAACAGAACGGCGACTCCATTGGAGAAACGTAGGATTCTAACCCTAGGACTAACTTTATTTGACTACTTGCGATTAACTGTTTGATTGTTTAGTAACATTAGTTTTCGAAAATGTTTCATTTCATGGCATATTCCCGCCAAACGGCAAATAGTTTGCATTAGGAAACGGAAGTTAGGCGGCTTACAGTGGCTTTCTTCAGATATACCCAAGAAATCATTCGGGAGTATCAAATAAATAGTCGGAATGCTGTCATCTGACGTTGTTTGGTAGCTCCACCCCGACGTTTGTTCGACTCGGGTAACCGTCAATTTGAAAACAATTCTAGAAAGACTAAGATAGAGCGAAACCAAAACCAAGTTAAGCATCAGCCTAGGACGGCTTAATACCCAAGGCCTATTAAGTCCATTTTAGTAGAAAAATCGCCAAAATTGTGTCTAAGGTCCTCGACCTCACGACACCTCATATTGTTTGACATTCGAATAAATGTATGTGTGAAAACCAACTAGGGGTGGGGAAAAATCTAAAGGGTTTCTATTTTACAGAGATGAATCGCTTCCTGAAGTTCGATATGGTCGTCTCAGCGCCACCTCAGCTTACGATGTGGTACAACGATTTGGATGGGGATCATAGAAGAACCCTCAACAAGTACGTAGGTGCCTTAACCAAGCTGATCAACATGGATGGTTGGCCAGAACTAATTGAGGTGCTTACGGGGTATTGGGACACTCAGAAGATGGTTTTTCATTTTGGAACAGCCGAAATTACCCCGACGTTGGAAGAAATAAGGGACTGTATAGACACCGTAGGCACTGGGATAGAGAGAAGAGCCCAAAAACAAGAGGATATTTTCATCCCCAACAAACCTTCCGTAAGGAATATTGCGGATTGGTTTGGACTAAGAAAAGACTTTGCTTATCGGTGTCAGGATTCCCACGTGGCGTTCAGATATATCTATATTCGATTTGGACACGTAAGTTTCTACGCCGCGTACAATCGGGAGTTTAAGATCTCCTACAGAGAGTGGAGCGAGGTCCGTCCTCTAGCATTTGTCATGGAATTATTGGGAACAATGGTCTTCCCGCACGGTCCGAGTTTGAGCATCAATACCAGAGTCATAACACTCGTCCACAGTTTGTTCAAAGGATACTAAAATCAAGGAACGACAAAATACTACCTTGTAGCTCCAGTCATACTAGCTGACATGTATCGGTCCTTGGGGAAGTGCAAAGAAGGACACCGATATTTTCAAGGGTGTAATCTACTCCTCCAGTGGGGGATTCTCTGCCATTTGGCGAAGGGTGCTGGGACTCGGGAATTACACACATTCGACAACAAAAACACTCTCAAGGACTTAAATGACTTACAATACTGGGCAAATATGGACAATCGGAGAACAAGAGGGAGATGGGCCCAAATTTTCTCTGAACTAAGAGAAGAAGACCTCCAATGGATGCTCGACCGTTTTATATCCAAAGAAGTTATTGTGGAGAGTCGCAAATATGTCGTGCTTCCTCTACCAGGCATTCAGGGAATTCACCCTTACATGCCATTTCGAGTCTTGCGACAATTTGGAAGAAAACAAACCGTGCCCAGCGAAGCGTACTATGGCGCTTATGTGTATGACATCGGAGATGATAGAGTGCATGATGCTTCAGAAATGTTCAAAGAATGGAAAAACGCCAAGCGCATGAATAAAGACATTATCACCCTTGACCGTTTCAATGCTGGATATGACGAAAGTTACAAAGAATGGCTGAAGAAGGACATACAAAACATCTCATTTCAGATTCTGTGGAGCTTTCGAAGCATAACGGACAGAGAAGCCAAAGCAGTGGCTGAACTGCGAGAGATGAAAGAAGAGGCCAAGGAGGTGTACGTTAAGTTTGTAGAGAATCAGGACGCTCTTGAGAGGGCAACTCCAGAGGGTGGAAAGACTGAGGCAGGGGTATGACGATTTTGACAACTAGATCCAGTAGAAAATCGAGAGGATGCGATACGAGAGTCTGGAAGACAAAGGACGTCTGGGTGAAGGTTTTCTACTGATGTCGAGGTATATGTTTCAGCAACACAAAATTCAGAAAGACGAAGACGGAGCAAGATCTTCTGGAGCAGCTTAGTGGACATCACCCCTGCGTGGGTTTTTACTTGTATTTACACTGCTTTAGCCCCTACGTGAGCCTGATTTTGTTGCACTTTCGAATGGCCCCTGTGTGGGTTTGTCTTTATATTTGTTTCCCTTTTTCGAACAGTTTTATTCATTAGTAAATGTTATTTTGGGGGGAATTGTTTATTTGGTTTAAATTCACACGTACATCATTCGAATGCGCTAGGCCTACCCTTGGCACAAAAGGGTCCCCATGTATGTTTTAGGACGCGATATATATGTGTGTTTAAATGGTTATGTGTTATGTTGCTATGATTGAGGATATCGTAAACCCACTCCAAGCCAGAAAATTCCAAAGAATATACGGAAGCCACTATTACAAATGTTCGACCAAATTCCCAAGTCTCAAGTTTCTCACTCAAAGGCTATCTCCCATACCACAAATCCTAAATACTGCTCTATCATCTCAGGAAAGGCAGATCACCGCTATGGACAAGGGAAAGAATATTCAGACGAAACTCACAGAAGAGGAGTTGCAAAAAAAAATCGAACGAGTCACTCGAGAAATTCAAAAGGTTAAGGAGGAAGGACTCAGAGTTGACATGACCACGACAATCTACAAAGCTGCAGCCGTCACATTTGATGAGGATCTGGCGTCGCAGATAAAAAGTAAGAAGAGGTTGATACGGAGACCGAAAGCCTGAGGAAAAGGTTGAACATGCTTCGTCTGAAGGTGCACGAAGGAAAGGTGAGACAGGCAAAGATAGATGTTGAGACTGCCGTTCTGTTGGCCAAAAGTGCATCACTTGAAAAGGAATTGATGACCTGTAGCAACTTGAAGGGCGGAAAATACACACCTCCACCCGGATTTGGCCCTAATTTTGTTGACGCAAGACCTCCGATGTACTTTCCCTCATCAAACTTGGATCCAACTCAGAACCAGCCGTCAACACCTGTGCATAATCCATCTAGGATAGATTTAACGACCCAAAACCCTCAGTATGCTTCCGTATCTTATCAAACACCATCATCGATTCAAAACAACCCTACTCAAATGCCACCACACCCCCAAAATACTCAAACTGCCCCACGCTCCAGAGTCAAAATCAAAATCAAACCTCCTTCAACCTCCAAACACCGCATCCCCATTTAAACCAAAACACTAATCCTCAAACCTACCCACAAAACTACCAATCCGCTCAAAACGTCCCAAGTCCTTCTATAGCTCCACCCCTCCCAAAAAGAACCACCTTCCAAGTTCCTATTCCTACAGAGCATGAGGTGCACGGTTCCGAGTTGGATCACTATGAGGAGCAGGAGAGAGAGTGGAAGGCAAGGGAAGAAGCACGGATCGACATAAAGGAGGAGATTAAAAGGGCAATGAAAGAGTTGTAATGCATTCCAGACGTCGCCGGATTGAGTTATGCATAATTGTGTATCCACCCAGACTTGAACCTTCCCGAAGGGTTCAAAATCCTGAAGTTTGATACCTTCGGAGGGGTAGGCAACCCCATGGTTTATTTGAGAGCGTACTGCGACTAGCTCGTGGGAGTTGGCAAGTATGAGGCTTTATTGACGAGGCTTTTCAGCCGGAGTCTGTGCGGGGAGGCCCTAGAATGGTTTACATCACAAAAAACCAGGCAGTCGCCCAGTTGGAGCGCTCTAGCTAAAGACTTCATTGATCGATTCACGTACAGTGTTGAGATAGTCCCTGATCGATATTCTTTAGAGAAAATGAATTAGAAATCGACGGAAAGCTATCAGGAATTTTCCTACAGGTGGAGAAAAGAAGCAGCGAGGGTGAGGCCTCCAATGAATGAAATGGAGATTGTAGAAGTGTTTGTGCGGGTGCAAGAGCCCGAATACTATGACAGAATCATTTTTTTAATCGGAGCTAAATTCGCCGAGATAGTCAAAGTTGGTGAGACTATCGAAGACGATCTGAAGTCGGGAAAGATAGCCCGAGTATCCGCATCGCCTGGATCTTCCGGGTTGATGAGCAAGAAGAGAGAGGAAGTTGTCGTTGTTTCATACGGGGGAAGAAAAGTCCCCAAAAACTCATCGCGTCCTCAAGATCACTCCAAGCCTCCACCAAAATCTCTCCAAGCCTATCGCCCACAATCCAATCAGTCCAACAACTACAATGCTGCCCCCACTTACCCAGATGCCCAAATTTTGTCGTACCAAAATCCACCCCAAAATCTCCAAAATTTTCTCTCTATGTACCCAAATTACCCCCAAGCTTATCAAATTCCACCCCCTTATCAGAATATCGCTCCCAGCTGTGCTAATGTACAATCTATCTATCGAGCACCTTCCCCTACATATCAAGTCCAAGCTCCAGCATATCAAAGCCCCCTCCCGAATTACAAAGCTCCAGTGCCAAATTACCAGACAAACCCCTACCCTAGAACCCAAGCTCCTCGCCCAAATACTCGCAATTATCAACAGGTCCCTCGCCCTCAGCAAAGCGGGTATGATCCTTCTCGTCCCAGGTTTGAGAAAAGGCCTTCGAGGAACTTTACCGCGCTGGCTGAAAGCCGTACCAAGCTATTCGAAAGGCTATCCGCGGCCGGGTACATCCACCCTGTGGGGCCCAAGCCCATGGATGTCAACTCTAAATTCTACAAACCGGAGCAGAGATGTGCTTATCATTCCAACAGTGTTGGACACAACACAGAAGACTGTACCAATCTTAAGCACAAGATCCAGGATCTGATCGACCAAGAAGTGGTCTCCCTCCAGCCTGCGGCGTCGAACGTCAATACAAATCCGTTGCCGAATCATGGGGGTGGAAACATTAATATGATAGAAACAGACAAAGACGAGTGTGAAACCAAGAGGATTACTTCTGTTGCGCAGGAAGACATGGAAAAGGTTGTCGCTTCTTTAAGTGTCAAGGAAAAAAGAGAGTTCATTATTCTGACACCTACGAAGGTTGTCACCTTGGTGCCCTCAGAAACTCTCGCCAAACCCAAGTTTGTCATAGAAACGGCCGTGGCCCAAGGCATGACTAGGTCCGGAAGATGCTACACTCCTGATGAGCTTTCTCTCGGAGGACATAAGAAAGACCATGCCAAGAGACCAATAAGTGAAGCAGAAGCCGAGGAGTTCTAGAGGAGGATGCAACCTAAAGATTACTCCATTGTCAAACACTTGGAGAAGACTCCGGCTCAGATCTCTGTGTGGGCCCTACTGATGAATTCCCAGTCCCACCGGCACGCTTTGATGAAGGCTCTTGATGACACGTATGTTCCCTCATGTACAAGCAGCGATAACATAGCTGCCATGATTCATCAAGTCATTCGGGGACATCGCATCAGCTTCTGCGACGATGAATTGCCAGCCGAAGAGAGATCCCACAACAAAGCTCTACACGTCACTGTGATATGCCGCAGAAAGGTCGTCAATCATGTTTTGGTAGGATCTGCTTTAAATATATGCCCTTTGTCGACATTGAAACAGCTGAGGTTTGACCTCGGAAAATTAGAGCAAAACCAGGTTAATTTAAGAGCGTTTGATGGTGTGCAAAGAGACACATTAGGGGCGGTAAACTTGACCCTTCAAATGGGCCCCGCGGAGTTCAACGCAAAATTCAAAGTGTTGGATATCGACACTAGCTATAACCTTCTTTTGGAAAGGCCATTCATTCACATGGCTGGAGCCGTCCCCTCCACTCTCCATAAAATGATGAAGCTGGTATGGAAAAATGAGGAGCTAGTTGTTCACAGTGAAAGAAGCCACTCAGGCAAGCAGGTGCCGGTCTTTGACGAGACGCCGCAAGGTTCGGATTTTTACACGGTGGAGTTGGTAAATGCCACCGATGAGGATTTGGCACCGCAGACCCCCATGCCGACCGTGTACAGAATGATCACCACGGTAATGCTGCAGAATGGGTTCAAGCCAGGTTTCGGATTGGGAAGAAATGCCCAAGGGATTTTTGAACCTATTCCGGTCCTTGCTAAAGAATCAAAATATGGTTTGGGGTACATCCCCACAGATGACGATGTGAAGATGAAGAAGAAAAAGGATCAAGAGTTGGCTAAATCGATCCCGCATATGTATCAATCCTTTCCAATCCCGGAGTATGCCGAGCCTGAAGACTGTGGGGAAGGAATCTGTGATCTTTTCATGGAGATCAATGCTATTATCGAAGAGCAGGTCGAGCCAGTTGGTATTCGTGATGCAGAAGCAGGGGAGATGCTGCAGAATTGGACTTCCATGCCAATCCTGATGTCCCGAACTCTTCGGTAGAAAGGAGTTATTTTATGCACACTAAAATCGGTGGTTGTTCGGAAGAGGCCCGAGACCCACCATTTCTTCATTTTCTTAATTGTTTAAATTTTGAATTTTCGTTGTGATGTTTAAAAAAAAGGCAACATGGCCCTGTGCCATGACCAAAGCTTGCATTTTTGTTTTAAATGAAATCCTCCTTATTTTGTTTTTAAACTTCGTTTATTTAGTTGCCTGTTATACTTCACTTTCCTAATTTTGTCTGTTTAAGATTTAAGTAACATAAGTTATAGACCTGCCAATGTCATGTCATGTCATGAGCTAAATGAACAAAATGAGACCGATGACGACAAGGTTGACGACTATGAATAAGAAAGGGGGGAACTAGATTATGTTGCAAAAGAATTTCGACAGTTCGAGAATCAGCATAAACCAAATCTGGAGGAGACGGAAATGGTGAATTTAGGAGATTCGGAATGTGTCAAAGAGGTTAAGATCAGCACCTACCTGAATGAAACTCAGAAGGAGAGACTGGTTCATTTCCTTGCCGAATACAGTGATGTGTTTGTTTGGGAAGTCGGTGACATGCAGGGGTTGAGTACTGATGTCGTATCTCATAAGCTACCTATCAACTCAGGGTTCGAGCCGGTCAAAAAAAAGACTTGAAAATTCAAGCCTGAACTGAGTTTGAAGATTAAGAAAGAAATCACCAAGCAAATAGAGTCTCGATTGGTGGAAGTAATGCAATATCCAACCTGGTTGGCCAATGTCGTTCCGGTCGCTAAGATGGATGGGAAAATCAGGATTTGTGTTGATTATAGAGATCTCAACAAGGCTAGTCCGAAGGATAATTTTTCGTTGCCAAATATCCATATTTTGATTGACAACTGTGCCAAACATGAGATGCAGTCATTTGTAGATTGTTACGCAGGTTATCAAAACAATTTGATGGATGAAGAAGACGCATAAAAAATGACTTTCATCACACCTTGGGTGTATATCACTACAGGGTGATGTCGTTCGGCCTCAAGAACGCCGGTGCCACTTACATAAGAGCCATGACGACTATTTTCCATGACATGATTCATAAGGAAATTGAAGTGTACGTGGACGACGTCACAATCAAATCCCGCGAGAGTCCAGATCATTTGACACACCTGAGAAAATTCTTTGAGCGTTTGCGTCAGTACAACTTGAAGTTAAATCCCGCCAAATGTGTTTTTGGAGTCCCAGCTGGGAAGTTGTTAGGGTTTATAGTTAGCAGAAGAGGTATTGAGCTTGACCCGTCCAAGATTAAAGCAATTCAAGAGTTACCTCCGCCGAAAACAAGAAAAGAGGTGATGAGTTTCTTAGGGAGGTTAAACTATATCAGCCTATTTATAGCACAATCAACAGTGGTATGTGAGCCTATTTTCAAGTTGTTGAAGAAAGACGCTCTGACTAAGTGGACTGAGGAGTGCCGAACTGCTTTCGATGCTATCAAGAGCTACTTGTCTAACCCACCGGTATTGGTTCCTCCGCGAGAAGGTAGTCCTTTGTTGCTATATTTGTCTGTCTCAGATAGTGCCTTCGGATGTGTACTTGGCCAACACGACGAGACAGGAAATAAGGAAAGAGCTATTTACTATATATGCAAGAAGTTTACTCCGTACGAGTCTCATTACACGTTATTGGAGAGAACATGATGTGCTCTGACGTGGCTTGCCCAGAAATTGAGACACTATTTTTCTTCGTATACTACATATCTCATTTCAAGAATGGATTTGTGAAGTACATTTTCCAGAAAGCGATGCCAACTGGAAAGTTAGCTAAATGGAAAATGTTGTTGAGTGATTTCGATATCTTGTACGTGACTCAGAAGGCAATAAAGGCACAAGCTTTGGCCGATCATCTTGCAGAAAATCCAGTTGAGAAAGATTATGAACCACTCAAGACGTATTTACATGAGGAAGAAGTGTCATTTGTGGGTGAAGATAGTTCTGAAACATACCCAGGTTGGAGATTATTCTTCGACGGGGTGGCAAATCATCAAGGTAAGGGTATTGCAGCAGTCTTGGTATCAGAATCTGGTCAGCACTATCCTATTGCCGCTAAACTATGATTCAATTGCACAAACAACATGGCTGAATACGAAGCTTATATTCTTGGTTTGAAAATAGCCATTGACATGAATGTTTACGAGTTACTTGTTATTGGAGACTCAGACCTTTTGATTCATCAGGTTCAAGGTGAATGGGCTGTGAAGAACCCAAAAGTTATACCTTACGTATAGTATGTGCAAAATCTGTATAAAAGGTTTTGCAAGATCGAGTTCAGACATACTCCCAGAATACAGAATGAATTGGCTGATGCTCTTGCCACCATTGCTTCAATGATAAAACATCCGGATACTGATTACATTGACCCGCTGGATATAGAGTTGAAGGAACATCCAGTCCATTGTTCACATGTTGAATCAGAACCAGATGGTCTGCCTTGGTATTTTGACATAAAGAGGTACTTGGAGTCTGGGACGTATCCAGAAGACGCTATATCTAATCAGAAGTCGATACATCGTATGGCTCTCAATTTCAATCTATATGGAGAAGTCCTGTATAGGAGGACTCCGGATTTTGGTCTTTTAAGATGTGTGGATGCTGTTGAAGCTATGAGGCTTATTGAACAGATACATGTTGGAGTTTGCGGTACACACATGAATGGGCTTACTTTGGCAAGAAAGGTTCTTCGAGCTGGTTATTTTTGGATGACTATGGAGAATGACTGCTGCAAATTCGTGCAAAAATGCCACAAGTGTCAAGTGCACGGCGATTTGATACTAGTTCCACCTCACGAACTTAACGCTATGAGCTCACCTTGGCCATTTGTAGCTTGGGGAATGGATGTCATCGGTCCTATAGAGCTATCCGCTTCTAATGGACACAAATTCATTTTGGTTGCCATTGATTATTTAACCAAGTGGGTGGAAGCAGCCTCTTACAAGTCGGTAACCAAGAAAGTGGTGGTCGATTTTGTCCGTAACAATCTGATATGCAGATTTGGAGTTCCATAGTCCATCATTACTGATAATGGTGCAAATCTCAACAGTCATTTGATGAAAGAGATATGTGATCAATTTAAGATTATTCATCGAAAGTCAACTGCTTATCGCCCCCAAATGAATGGAGTTGTAGAGGCTGCCAACAAGAATATCAAAAAGATCTTGAGGAAAATGATTGACATACATCGAGGTTGGCATGAAATTTTGCCATATGCTTTGCTAGGTTATCGAACGACGGTCAGGACGTCGACTGGGGCTACTCCATACTTGCTAGTATATGGAACAGAGGCAGTCATACCTGTTGAAGTTGAGATACCGTCGTTGATGATCATCAAAGAAGCTGAATTAAGTAACGCTTAGTGGGTTAGCAAACGGATCGATCAATTGGTTTTGATTGATGAAAAGAGAATGGTTGATGTTTGCCATGGCCAGTTGTATAGACAAAGAATGACCCGCGCCTTTCACAAAAGAGTAAGAGCCATAGATTTTGAAGTTGGTCAGTTGGTTCTTAAGCGTATTTTACCTCATCAAGACGAGTACAAAGGAAAGTTCGCACCAAACTGGCAGGGTCCTTACATGGTTTGTAAAGTATTATCTGGAGGTGCTTTGGTCCTGTCGGAAATGGATGGCAGTGTATGGCCAAAACCTATCAACTCAGATGCGGTCAAGAGATACTATGTGTGAAGCTTCACTTTTGCATTTTTATCATTTACTTGTAATCGTTCTGTTGGCTTGATTCAATTTGAGTTCTTATCCCTCTTGTAATGAACTACGTCTGACCTGAATTCTCAAGAACGAGATACGTAGGCAGCCTATGTCGGCTTCGGTCACCCCATCTATCCCCTTTAATTATTTCTTAGTATCTAAACTATACTTGACCAAAATTCTCAAGAATGGGATACGTCGGCGGCCTTTGTCAGCCTCGGTTAGTTTCTTTGTAAATTCTCAAGAATGGGATAAGGGGAACTACGTTCGACCTGATTCCTGCCTCAATGGGATACGTAAGCGCCACAAGGGTTAGGTCATATCTCTCGTAAGTTCTATTCTTCCTTTTTGCAATAGAACAGGGACAAAATTTTTGAGAGGGACTCAAAAATTCTCCAAAAGAAGCCTCTTTTTCAGCAAGTCAAACTAAAGACATTTCGAGATTTGCGACTGGGACAGAATTTTTGAGAAGATCTCAAAAATCCCGTGATCCGTTCAGTTACAGTAGAAAGATAAGCAAGACAGTAAAATGGGACAGAAATTTTGAGGATGACCTCAAAATTTCGTTAGAATCTTCCCTACAAGTCTTGAGTACCTCTGAACTCATCAGCGAGTGTCGGATTCAAAGGAGCTAGTTAAGCCTGATATGACATGACTTGGCAGTGACTTTTTCAATATACTATTTCTTAAAGATTTCTTGTTTCTTTTAAAATTTTTCCCTTTTATGTTTCATTTGTTTTTGCATAAGATATTTCTTCTTATCTATCAAGAGTCGGGAAATCGGGAAATCAACCAGAAATATAAAGATAAGGAGCAAACAACTGAAGGAATCGACACAGATCAGTACGTTTTAAAACTGACAATTTTTCTGTGGATGCAGGTTTATAGCTTTACTTTGAAATCGGCCAAATTCTCCGGACGAATGAATACGGAGAGCTCCCAAAGAGGAGAAAACTATCTCTAAAACCAGTAATTTTACTGGGAGCAGGAGGCAGTTCATATTGTTTGTGTCAGGATGCTTGGAAATGTGGTTTGTCTATTTCAAGCCATTCCCAACAATATGAAATTTACGAAAGGTGTCTAGCCAGATTCAAAGGTAAATGAAACAGGAATCTCAACAAAGATTTCACAATTTCTGTAGAGGACGCTATTTGCGCTACGTTATCAAAGCAAGATAATTATTGTCAATCAAGACAATTCATTACCCCAGAAGAGATAGTTATTTTATTATTTATTGATCAAGTCAATATATTATTTGAAGGTCGTCTTGCCGTTATCATCAATACAGTCGATATAGATATTCATGCATTACGAGTTAAAAATCATGCATTGCGAAAAAAACATGCATCGCGGAAGTCATGCACTGCAGAAAATCAGGCATTGTGGAAATCATGTATAATGAGAAATCATGCATCGCGGGAAGTCATGCATCGTGGAAATCATGCATTGCAGAAAGTCATGCATTGCGGAAAAATTATGCATCGCGAATTTGGAGTTTATGCATCACGAGAAGACTTCATGCCTCATCAAATTTATATGTCGCGGGAAGACTATATACCTCGCTGGAATTTATGCATCACGAGAAGATTTCATGCCTCATCAAATTTATACATCACGAGAAGATTTCATACCTCGCTGGAATTTATACATCGCGAGAAGACTTCATACCTCGCTGGAATTTACGCATCACGATAAGAATCCATGCCTCATTGAAAATCATGCATCGCGGAAAAATCATGCATCGTGGAAAATCATGCATCGCGGGTCAACAATTATGCGTGACGAGAAGATTTCATGCCTCGTCAAAATTTGCACATCGCGAGAAGATTTCATACCTCGCCGAAATTTATGCATCACGAGAAGATTTCATACCTCACTGAAAGTTATGCATTGCGAGAATATTTCATACCTCGCAGGAATTTACGTGTCGCGGGAAGATATTCATGCCCCGGAAGAGGACATACACGGATAAAGAAAGGGAAATCGTGTATCCCAAGAGCAATATGTATCCGTCGACCTCAATTGCATTCTTTTATTTTGATAAAAGTAAACATCAAAAAGAGCATCGAATATGACGACAAAAGAAACATCAATATCCCATCAGCATTTATTTATTTATTTCGACATCAAGTATAGAGTACATTGAAAATTATATTGCAAAGCACAAGGCATAAGCTTTATTCGCTGGACGTCAGACCGATCGAGTCGACGTCGAATTTTGAGGAGAACAATGAAGTGTCGACATGGTAAAAAAGATGTTGTCTTTCATCCTAATTGCATTTTTAGCTGACGAGTTTTATCTCAGTCTTTGTCAAGAGCATCCAAAAGGATGAATTCTCCAAAAACCATAGGTGCGGACGACATCAAAAAGGATGCGGCACAACGTGGAATTTTTCTTAGCAGCGAACTTGGACAGAGTTTGAAGAGGAATGTCAAAATCTTAGGACGCGAGCAGAGGAGCGACTTCCACCACAATCGAACCGTCCTTATCGAAGCATGCGGGTTTTTCTTTATAACTGTCAGTTTCAGTCTTGCATCTGGAAGTTTCAAATTTATCGGAAGCAAGTTTCCAATCCGAGTGACAATGTGCCAAGAGCTTTGGAAATTATGTCCGTGTAAGTTCTTAATTATGGGTGTGAAGCGCGCCACATTCATGGCTAAGAGGTTACAAGCCTCCTTTTCATACTCGTTTGATTTGTCACTAGTCCAAAACCGAAGGTTATCTAGCATAATAGATTTCTTTTTCCACTGATCGAGTCGAACTACACACAGCCTGATTTTGAAGGTTTAAGGATATGTAGGCGGATTCAATGTTGAAAACTCGGCCGTATCCCAACATTCTCTATCGACTTCTATTCTCGAGCATTTCGATACCTTCATAATTCAGCATGAGGTGGCTTTTGATTCTTTCAAAATTGTGTGGTAAATCAAGCTTATCGAACTATAAGTGGCTTGAATTCTCATATAGCCTGAGATATGTAGGAAACATTTTTCAAGGGTTCGGCCATAATTCCTAAACCCTTTGTCGAATCCTTCCTTTAGAAAATGAATGGGGTTAGTCAAAATTGGTTTGGTCAATTTCATTTCCCTCGAATTGCTTGCATCAACCCAAGTAAAATGAGGGACAGTTGTTGACACCAAATTTTGACCCGCGTCGGTATAAATTAATTATCGAGCTTCGTAAGTTTTCCAAATAATTTAAATTAATTAGTATTATAAATTTTACGAATATAATAATATAATTCATGAACTATATGTTATGTCGGATACTTTTTAGCATAACTTTAGATAACATATATGTTAACATAATTATGTATATAATTAGTATATTTCATGATTATTAAAAAAAACCATCTCAAAAATATTTTAATTTTAGTAAGTTTCTTCTTAGTTTAAAATTATGATTATATTTTGAATCACTATCTTATAATTATACTACTAAAATAACGAAGCTCGTTAATTAAATAATACAAAGTCATTTTTTATTTAAGATTTGGCCAAATTCATTATATTGGATCAACTTGAATATTCATTAAATTAACCCATTCTTAAACTTAGCTTAACTTAGTTTGGGCCATTTACACAAATTCTCTTTAATTCCCAGGCCCGCTTTAATTATTTTAGTTTTCAGGCCACCTATCTTCAATTATTCCAAGATCAAATTTCCAAGCCCAATTCATAGGCCCAACACCTTCCCCTTTAAGAGCATAATTGGGCCTTTATTTTATTCCCTTTCAGCAGCCCACTTCAACCCTTTTCTTTTTAATTCTCAACCCAACACTTATTAATACCACCCAATTCTTTTATTCTCCAGCCCAACCTAATTCCCCTCCAACCCAATTCCTAGCCCAATGAATTCAACCCAAGCCCATTTCCCTTTTTGACCCGCCTGTTAAACCCAAGCCCTTCCATTTTTGACCCGACCTCCCCTTCTTCTTCCCCTTTCCCAGTTTCTCCCCCCCCCCCCCCCACGCAACTTCCAGAAATGGAAAAACCCAGCAACAGAAACCCACGTGTTTCTCGTCTCCCTCACGCGTTCCTCTCTCCCAAACGCCCAGCCTTGTTTTTGTCTTCTTCCCCGCGTCTCCCCCGCGCAAGCTCTCCCTCGCCAGTACGTCTCCCAGCAACGGACACCTGCAGCTGTTGATGTCGTACGATTCTACAGCGCACAAGACGACGCGAGATTCGTCCTTGGCGTCGTGGGATTGAGCCACGTTGTTTTCCAAGGACGAAGG
>NC_090806.1:44072552-44095052 GCF_036512215.1 Solanum lycopersicum | reverse complement strand
AATGCTTGAGTGATAGCTATTATTGTATGAAAACTCCGCTAAGAGTAGGAAGCTATCCCAATGGCCACCAAACTCTATCACACATGCACGAAGCGTATCTTCCAACACTTGAATCGTTCTCTCAAACTGACCATCGGTCTGAGGATGGAACGCAGTACTAAGGTCCAACCTAGTACCCAATTCCGCATGCAATGTTTTTCAAAACTTAGAAGTAAACTGCGTACCTCTATCTGATATGATGGATAGTGGAACCCCATGCAATCGCACCACTTCCGAGATGTAAAGTTTGGCTAACTTCTCTGCATTGTAAGTCACCTTGACCGGAATGAAGTGAGCAGACTTAGTTAACCTATCAAAAATTACCCAAATAGAATCAAACTTTCCCAATGTCTTGGGAAGACAAACCACAAAGTCCATTGCAATTCTCTCCCACTTCCATTCGGGAATGGGCATTCTCTGAAGTGTTCCTCCGGGCCTCTGGTGTTCATACTTTACTTGTTGACAGTTTGGACACTTGGCAATAAAGTCAACAATATCACACTTCATTATACTCCACCAAAAGTGTTGCTTTAGGTCACGATACATCTTGGTTGCACCCGGATGTATAGAATACCTTAAACTATGAGCCTCTGTCAGAATAGTGTTGATCAAATCATCGACGCGGGGTACGCATACCCTTCCCTTGATCCTCAAAACACCTTCCTCATCAATTTGTGCTTCCTTAGCCTCTCCTCGCAATACCTTATCTTAAATTCTATGCAGTTTCTCATCATCAGTCTGTCTTCCCTTAATCTTGTCAAGAAAGGAAGATCTTGCCTCCACAGAAGCCAACAATCCTCCCTTCTCGTTTACTTCTAATCTCATCAAGTCATTAGCTAGATTCTGAACCTCTCTAGCCAGTGGGCGTCTAGAAGCTTGCAAGTGAGCTAGACTTCCCATGCTTCCCGCCTTTCTACTTGGAGCATCCGCTACAACATTCGCCTTCCCCGGATGATACAAAATAGTGATGTCGTAGTCCTTCAGTAGTTCCATCCATCTCCTCTTTGAGTATACCAATATATCATCAATAAATACGATCACGAAGAGGTCCAAATATGGGTTAAAAATCCCATTCATCAAGCTCATGAACGCAGCAGGGGCATTCGTAAGACCAAAAGACATCACTACAAATTCGTAATGCCCATACCTCGTTCGAAAAGCAGTCTTTGGCACATCCGTTGCCCGTATTTTCAACTGATGATAACCGGATCTCAAGTCAATCTTAGAGAAGACACAAGCACCTTGTAACTGATCGAACAAGTCATCAATGTGAGGAAGAGGATACTTGTTCTTTATGGTTACCTTATTCAATTGTTTGTAGTCTATGCACATTCGAAAACTCCCATCCTTCTTCTTCACAAACAAAACCGGAGCACCCCAAGGAGATGCACTTGGTCTAATGAAGCCTTTTCTCAACAACTCTTGAAGTTGGGCCTTTAACTCTCTTAACTCTGCGGGAGCCATTCTATAAGGGGGTATAGAAATGTGGCGTGTGCCCGGTTCAAGATCGATACAGAAGTCAATATCCCTATCTGGTGGCATACCAGGAAGATCTGCAGGGAACATATCCAAAAACTCGCGGACTACCGAAACCGACTCAATCGAAGGTACTTGGGTAGTGTCATCCTTGAGATGTGCCAAGAAAGCTAAACACCCTTTACTAACCATTTTCTTAGCACGAAGAAAGGAGATGATACGCACCGGATTGAAAGTGTAGTCACCCTCCCACACTAACGGATTTGTCCCAGGCTTGGCTAACGTCACCGTTTTAGCATTACAATCCAAGATCGCAAATTGCGGAGAAAGCCAAGTCATACTTAGAATTACATCAAAATCAACCATTTCTAAGATAACCAAGTCTACATAAGTATTGCTCCCCCCAAAAGTTACAAGACAAGACCTATACACCTTTTCAACTATCACAGACTCACCCACCGGAGTAGAAACACGAATAGGTATGTCAACCAATTCACAATGTAAATTAAGACCATTAGCAAATGCGGAAGATACATAAGAAAATGTGGATCCGGGATCAAATAATACAGAAGCCATGCAATCACAAACCAAAAGATTACCTGTGATGACAGCATCAGATGCCTCCGCTTCAGACCGCCCAAGGAAAGCGTAACAATGGGCCCTATCGTTCGTCTGTCCGTTTCCCCTACCATGTTGTGATGTAGTGGCTCCAGTTTGCCCATCACCTCGGCCGTTTTGGTGACCACCATTTCCTCGACCACCACGCCCTCCAGAAAAACGACCTCTACCATGACCACCTCTACCTCTAGCTATTGGGGGTCTGTAACTCTGTTTTGGACAATTTCTCCTAATATGTCCAGTCTCCCCACATCCGTAACACTCTCTGGAGTCAAGCATAGGTCTCTCGGAGAAGTGTTGACCGGTCTGAGGTGGTCCCCCAACTACAGTCTGTAGCGAAGACTGAATTGGGCAGACTGAGTAACTTCCCAAACCCTGTCCTCTAGTGTAAGCACCATTAAACTCACCTCCCTTTCGAAAACTTTTTGATGTCGATGTCGTAGTGAAGTCGTCTCGCTTCACTCCTTCCACTTCTATCACAAAGTCTACCACCTCTTGGAAGGATTTTGCCGTTGCCGCTATCTGTAAGGCCGAAATCCGCAATTCCGACCTCAACCCCTTCACAAACTGGCGAATTCACTCTTGTGGACTGAAACATAGTTGGGTGGCATACCGGGATAATGCACGAAACTTAGCCTCATATGCATTGACCGATATCCTACCTTGCTCTAGGCTTAAGAACTCATCCCTTTTCCTATCCCTCAAAGTTCAGGGGATATACTTCTCCATAAACATGCTAGAGAATGAGGCCCAAGTCATAGGTGGTGCCTCTATTGGTCAACACTCGATATGTGACCGCCACCACATTTTGGCGTTCCCTTGAAACTGATAAGTCACCAAACCGTTCTACTATACCCATCTTGTGTAGTAGCTCGTGACAGTCAACCAGAAAATCATAAGCATCCTCCGATTCAGCACCCTTGAAGACCGGAGGTTTCAATTTCAAGAACTTACTGAAAAGTTCATGCTGATCATTTGTCATTATAGGCCTAGTAGTCAGACGTGGAAATGTGCCTATGTCCAATGAGGCCTCCATATGAGGAGCCATAGTGGCTGCATGTTGTACTTCTGAAACCGGAGGTGTTGGAGCAGAAAACACTGGAGGTGCCTGACCTTGATCAGATAACCCGCTAAGATAAGCCAGAACCTGATTGATCATCTCTGGGGTAGGTTGGGGTGGCATTTCCTCATTTTGCACTTGTTCATTCACCCCATCCTCCCCCTCTCTTATCACTTCCTCAGTCGGTGGAGGTGTCACCACCCTAGTACCAGATGGGCTCGGTGCTCGTCCTCTTCCTCTAGAGGACGTCCTCCCACGACCTCTACCACGGCCCCTTGCCGCTGTTCTTTCTCGAGCTACACCCCAGTGGCTGGCTCAGACGCACCCTGTACCGCCGGTGCTGGTGTTGGTGTTGGCATAGTCGTTGCTCTAGTTCTAACCATCTGCGAAAGAGAGTGAAGATGGTCAGATACCAATTCGTATCGCCTAGATACCAATTGGACTCAAATAGTAGCACGAAAGAAAGAATGAAAGAGTGAAATTTTCTTAAAGTCTTATAGCCTCTCAAGGAAAAGTAAAGGTGTCCCCCTACCGTTCCTTAAGACTCTACTAGACCTGTTCTTGTGTGATGAGACCAACGAACCTAATGCTCTGATACCAAGTTTGTCACGACCCAAACCAGGTTGCGACGGGCACCCACACTTACCCTCCTATGTGAGCGAACCAACCAATCTAAACCTTAACATTTCAATATAATATCAACATGAAGTAATGTGGAAGACTTAAATTCATTAATAAAAATCAATAATCAACTTCTATAACTCAAAACTTATCATTCCCCAAAATCAGGAAGTCATCACCACAAGAACATCTACGATCAAATGACTAAACTAAGAGTATTCTACAAGCTAAAACAAATAAAAGCTAGTCCATACCGGAAGTTCAAGGCATCAAGACATGAAGGAGAAGATCCAGTCTAAGCTAGGAGCGTTAGCTCACCCTGAAGATCCGGTGTGACGAAGACTGGCTAGAATTACTGTTGAGTTGAAGACGACGGCACGTTTGCTGCACTCCACAATAACAAGAAGAAAAACATAAAAGTAGGGGTCAGTACAAAACACGGGTACTGAGTAGATATCATCGGCCAACTCAAAATAGAAAACAGTATATACCAAGTAATATCATAAACTCAACTATGATACTCAACATGTAGCAACAACAAGTACTATATCATTAGCAATTATCGTCAAGTTCACACATGAGGACTCAATCCTCAATACCATACTCATTTGGGAATTAGGTTCATTAGATTGAGTATATTAACATCTTTCAAGATTCATTATCTTTATTTCTCTTGTGTCGGTACGTGACACTCCGCTCCCTCATATTCATTAATCCTCTTGTGTCGATACGTGACACTCCGATCCCCTACTACTATGTGTCGGAACGTGACACTCCGATCCCCTAAGTCTACGTGTTGGTTCGTGACACCCGATCCCCTAAATCTATGTGTCGGTTCGTGACACCCGATCCCCTAAATCTACGTGTCGGTTCGTGACACCCGATCCCCTAAATCTACGTGTCGGTTTGTGACACCCGATCCCCTAAATCTACGTGTCAGTTCGTGACACCCGATCCCCTAAATCTACCTGTCGGTTCGTGACACCCGATCCCCTAAATCTACGTGTCGGTTCGTGACACCCGATGCCCTAAATCTACGTGTCGGAACGTGACACTCCGATCCCCTAATCTCTTTTTATCAATTCATCAAGCCTTCTTTCTCACCAAGGCATCATCAATCTCATTACTTTAGTTCATCAAGCCTTCCTTTATATCAAGGCATCATCATTAACAAGAGATTAGGTTTTTATCAAGATTTGGGATTCAAAAGCTTCATCATGCTTGTTTATTCACAATTACATAATCATATTCATGCAAGCATACAATTAAGCATATAGAGGGATTTACAATACTATCAATACATATCATTCACTATTAAGAGTTTACTACGAATATCATAAGAGAAACCATAACCTACCTCCACCGAAGATTAGTGATCAAGCAAGCAAATTTTTCTCCAAAGCTTTGTGTTTCCCCTTCTCGATCGTCTCTCTCTCTATCGATTCCCTTCTCTCTTTTTCTGTTCTTTTCTTTTTCTTATTCCAACCCTCTTTCTTTTACCCTAATTAGTATATAATTAAGAATAAAAGATGGCAATAATGCCCCACTAATTAACTTAAGGTTACTTCTTTTAACCCCCAAGTAATTAAACTTATTAACATTAACCCACTAACTTTATAATTAAGACAAGAATAGTCAAAAACGTCCCTTAAAACGTATCAAGAAATCCGACCCGGACTGGGATTGCGCAACCTGTGACGGGCCGTCGTGCCTGCGACGGTCCGTCCTGCAGGTCGTCGCAAAGTTCAGAGACCCAAATTTCCACCAAGGGTCTATGACGGTCCGTCACACCTGTGACGGTCCGTCCTGCCATTTCGTTACGAAATTCAGAGAGTCGATTTTCAGTACCCAATTTTCAGTTTTTCTAAGTGTTTTGAAACGAGACCCTGCGACGGTTCGTCGTGCCCATGAAGGTCCGTCGTTGGGTCCGTCGCCTCAGCCTGTTTTTCCAAAATAAAATCTGCTGCTCAAAACGACTAAGCAGGTCGTTACAAATAATAATAATAATAATAATAATAATAGTAATAGTTATAATAATAATAATGATAATGATGATAATAATGATAGTAATAATAAAAATAATAATGATGATGATAATAATGATGATGATAATAATAATAATAATAATTATAATGATTATAATAATAATAATTATAATAATAATAATAAAGATGATGATAATAATAATAATAGAATAATAATAATAATAATAATAATAATAATAACAACAACAACATTAGTAATAATAATAATAATAAAAATATTAATAATAATAATAATAATAATAATACTGATAATAATAATAATGACAATAATAATAATAATAATAATAATAATAATAATAATAACAATAATAAGAATAACAATAATAACAATAATTATAATAGTAAGAATAGTAATAATAATAATGATAATGATAATAATAATATTAATAATAATAATAATAATAACAATAATAAAAATAATTATTACAATAATTATAATGATAAAGATAATAATAATAATTATAATAAACATAATAATAATAATAACAAAAATGATAATGATAATAATAATAATAATAATAATGATAATAATAAGAATAAGAATAATGATAATAATAATAATAATGATAATGATAATAATAACAATAACAATAATATTAATAATAATAATAATAGTAATAATAGTTAGAATAGTAATAATGATACTAATAATAATAATAATAATAATAATAATAATAAAATAATAATAATAATAATAATAATCTTCTCCTTCTCAAATGCTCTCAGCTCACGTTAGCATAACGTGAGTCGGACGGTGAAAATGGCGAGGGGAAGAGGTAGAGGACGTGGAAGAGGCCGGAAAATGTCACTTATGAACGATGGTAGCTCAATTGAAGCTTGTGTGGAAGCATTAGTAACACAAGAGCTTGTCCCAGCTCAAAGTGAAGAAATAAGTTCTGCAGCTGAGAATGCTAGGAACACTACAGTAGTGAGAAAACTGTGTCTAGATCCATTAGAAGACGAGGAGGAAGGATTTAAGAACTCAGATCTAAAAGGGTTTGAAGGTGAGAGTAACACAAGGGGTAATGGAACAGTAATAAGGGCCTTAAGTGAGAAGATAAGTGAAGAAGAAGGAAACATAAAGGAGATTGAACAAGAGAAGAAGATTACTGAACCATGGGTAAACATGTTTACGAACAATCGTGTTACCAGTAATGGAATGCAATTAAATATTTCCCTCCACAAGTTGTTAATGTCCAAACAATGGTACAGTTGGAGGAGATAGAGGTACAAGAGGAAGAACAGAAATGGAAGTGTGCTCTCATTGCATATGTGGTGGGTGAATGCCCTGGGTATAATAGCATGAAGAGATACATCATTATGAACTGGTCGAATGTGAGTACACCTGAAGTTTATCTTCATGAGGATGGATATTACTTAGTCAAATTTCAGAAGATCAATGACATGAATGAGATCTTGTTCTAAGGACCATATACCATTAACAATCGACCAATTATTCTAAAGCAGTGGTGTCCCGAGTTTGATCTAGGAAATGAATTCCTAACAGAGATTCCATTATGGGTGAACTTTCCTAAATTACCTCTAAACTGCTGGGGTGTAGGATCGTTAAGCAGGATTGCAAGTGCTATAGGGGTGCCTCTATTTGCTGATGAATGCACCACTAAGCAAACTAGAATTTCATATGCTAGAATGCTTATTGAGGTGAATGTTACAAAGGCTATACCTCAGCAGATAACAGTGGTGGATCCAAATGGGAAGACCTTTTTGCAAGATGTGGAGCTAGAGTGAAGGCCTCAATACTGTGATAAGTGTCAAAAGATAGGACATGTATGTAAGATGGAACAAGCAGCCAAAGAGAAGATACCAAAGAGAAGAAGACCGGGGAAAAAAGTAACCCAAACTTGGCAATATAAAGGCCCAATTCCACAATCAAAAGAGCAGGAAAAGATGGAAAAACAAGAGCATGAGAACAATATTAGGACACAGGAAGAGCAACAAGAGAAGGAACAAGAGATAGTACAAAAGGAAGATCAGCAAACACCAAAGAATATTAGTCACGTTGAAGGACAGCTGGACTTGAGTTTGGCAAATTTTCCAATGCTGAAGGCTATACCAACAAGGAATGGATTTGAGAGTCTCATGCATACTAAAATGACTTCACTTACTGTTGATAGAGGTGGCGTCCCAAAGACTTGTTGATGAAGTGGTTGTTTTGGAATGTGAGGGGTATGAATAAGAGGTACAATCATAAAGAGATTAAGCTGCTGTTACTTCAAAATAAAATTAATATGGCAGGTTTAATTGAAACAAGAGTTAAGGAGAAAAATATGAAAACAGTTCTTAATGGGATTGTGCCTGGGTGGAAGATGATCAATAACTACAATGGTAGTCCTAATGGTAGAATCTGGCTGACATGGGATGACAATTGGTATGAGGTTAAGGAGATTACTAGCTTAGCTCAAATATTGCACTGTCAAGTTAATGAGAGAAGTAAGGGCTATCAGTTTATAGTAAGTGTAGTATATGGTTTTAACACTGTGGAGCAGAGAAAAAGTTTATAGCAGGAAATGAAGACAATATCACAAGGTGTCACTCAGCCTTGGGTCATTGCAGGGGATTTTAATGTTGTTCTCACTACTAAGGATAGATTAAATGGAGGGCATGTTACTATGAATGAAATACAAGACATTGGTGACTGTGTTAGAGAAATGGAGATTATAGAACTACAATGGAAAGGGAACTATTATACCTGGAATAATAAACAATGTGGAGAAGATAGAATTGCAAGTAGAATAGATAGAACATTTGGGAATGATGAATGGATGGATAAATGGGGACATGCCTTTACTGAATATGGGAATCCAAATATATCTGATCATAGCCCTATGATGATAACATTGCAAAAAACTCACCAGTATGGGAAAGTAAGCTTCAAATTCTTTAATATATGGACTGAACATGAGAGTTTTATGGATAAGGTAGATGAAGTTTGGAGGAAAGATTATGGGAATGGAAAAATGAAGCAAGTGTGGTGGAAATTGAAGAAACTTCAGCCTGTTTTAACTCAGCTGAATAATAAAGAGTTCAAATATATTGGGAAGCAGATTGAGATGGTTAGAGTGGAAATTGTAAAGGTGCAAGATCAACTAAAAGAGAAGGTTATTGATAGACTAGTTAGGATGGAAAAAGAACTACTAGTCAAGCTGGAAAAATGGTCATTGATTGAAGAGCGTGCTCTGAAGCAGAAAGCAAGGATAAAATGGATTCAATTAGGGGATGGCAACAACAAATTCTTCAGCTCAGTTATTAAAGAGAGAACTCAAAAGAAACAAATAAGGAATATTATGTCATTGAAGGGTAAGATGCTATATGATCAGGCTGATATTCAGGAAGAATTTGTGAGCTTTTATAAGAGTCTTATGGGAACTTCAGCAGACAACCTCCCAAGCATTAACACACAAGTGATGAAGAGAGGGCCTACATTAACAAAGCAGCAGAGGATTTATCTTTGTGCTGAGGTTACAGAACAGGAGATATATGAAAGTTTGAAGGCAATTGGGAATGATAAAGCTCCAGGTATAGATGGATATAATGCCTACTTCTTCAAGTATACTTGGCAGATCATTAGAAAGGACATTACTGAAGCTGTGCAGAGTTTTTTCACAAAAGGCAAGTTATACAAGGCCTTTAACTGTACTTTAGTATCTCTTATCCCGAAAGTTCAGAGTCCTAAATCAGTGAAAGAATACAGGCCAATAGCATGTTGTACTGTGGTTTATAAGATCATCTCCAAAGTACTAACAAATAGGCTGTATGGAATAATCAAAAGTGTTATCTGTGATAGTCAAGCAGGATTCATCCCAGGAAGGAAGATCTCTGATAATATTGTGCTTGCTCATGAGCTGGTTAAAGCCTATTCTAGGAAACATATCTCCCCTAGGTGTATGCTGAAGATTGATTTACAGAAGGCCTATGATTCGGTGGAATGGACATTCTTAGAACAAGTAATGTATGGTTTAGGATTCCTTGAGATGTTTGTGCAATGGGTAATGGATTGTGTCAAAACTGTGAACTATTCTATAGTAGTAAATGGGCAGATTTCACAAAGCTTTGAAGCAGCTAAAGGGTTGAGACAAGGAGATCCAATGTCTCCCTTTTTATTTGCTATAGCAATGGAGTATCTGAGTAGGACCCTTAAAGGACTTAGAGATGATAAAAAGTTCAAATACCATCCTAAGTGCTCAAAGCTGGATATTACTCACTTGTGTTTTGCAGATGACCTATTATTGTTTGCTAGAGGTGATCTTGAGTCTGTTAAAGCCATCCAAGCTTGCTTCTCTCATTTCTCTCAAGTCTCAGGACTACAGGCTAACCTCAATAAGGGTTCAATATATTGTGGAGGTGTGCAAAGAGAAGTGAAACAACAGATTGCTCAGCAGCTAGGATACAACATTGAAGAGTTGCCTTTCAAATATCTGGGAGTTCCTTTATCAACTAAGAAGATGTCAATTCTACAATGGCAACCACTTATTGAGAGGATAATGGCAAGAATTACTTCTTGGACAGCTAGGAATCTATCTTATGCAGGGAGAGCTCAATTGGTGAAGACAGTACTATTTGGTGTTCAATCTTATTGGGCACAAATGTTCATCTTTCCAGCTAAGATAATTAAGGTGATTGAGAGCCTATGTAGAAGCTTCTTATGGTCAGGAACTGGACAGGTTACTAAGAAGGCATTAATAGCATGAGAGCAAGTGTGCAGGCCTAGAAGTGAAGGAGGACTGGGATTGCTAAACATGGCAATATGGAATAGAGCAGCAATAGCTAAGCTCTGTTGGGATTTGGCACAAAAAGAAGACAAACTATGGATTAAATGGATTCATGCTTATACCTAAAAGACCAGGATGAATGGCAAAAGAGAGATCAAGCCAGCTGGATGATCAGGAGAATTATGAATGCTAAGCTCATAGTTGATCAATGTCAACCAAGGCAAGGAAAAGGGGTGATCAAACACATTTATGACTATCTTAGAGGGGAGAAGATCAAACCTGAATGGAGATGCTTATTGTTTAAGAATCCAGCTAGACCAAAAGCTTGTTTTACATTATGGATATTGATGAACAGGAAACTAGCAACAGTGGATAGACTAATTAAATGGGGAATGACACTTGATAGAGGCTGTGTGATCTGAAAAAGGGCAGAAGAGAGTATGGAGCACCTATTCATCCATTGTCACTATGCTGAAGCAATATGGGAGAGGCTGCTAAGGTGGATTAATGTACAAATTAACATGCCTAAATCCTGGACAGAATTCATCCAATGGTGTGTTAAAAATGGTAAGGGGAAGACTGATAGAGCTCAAATGTTCAAAGGGATACTTGCAGAAGGAGTCTATGGCTTATGGAGTGAAAGAAACAAGAGAATTTTTGAAGAGAAGAGTGTCTTGATTGATGAAGTAGTTAAGAGGATAGCTTATGTAACTATAGCTAGATTTCCTAATAGTATTACCAATGTAATTAAGCATAGACAGATTTGATGCTATAGTTAGAGTAGAGTTATAGAGATGTTTGTTTGGTTTAAGCATGCTAAGTTAGCTGCTTGTTTTGTAAGGTTTCTCGGTAATTAATAAAAAGTTGGTTACCAAAAAAAATAAAAAATAATAATAATAACAATAATAATTAATAATTATAACATTAATAATAATAACAATAATAAAGAAAATATTAACAATCATAATAATGATAATAATAATAATGATAATAATAATATTCATAATAATGATAATAATAATAATAATAATAATAATAATAATAATAATGATGATGATGATGATAATAGTAATAACAATAATGATAATAATAATTATAATTATAATTATAATAATAGTAAAAATAATAGTAGTAATAATAATAATTATAATTATAATAATAACAATAATTATTATTATTATAATGATAATGATAATGATAATAATAACAATAACAATTATAATGATAATGATAATAATAATAATTATAATAAAAATAATAATGATAATGTGTCACGACCCAAATCCGGGCCGCGACTGGCATCCACACTTACCCTCCTATGTGAGCGAACCAACCAAATCTAAACCTTAACATTTCAATATAATATCAACAAAAGTAATGCGGAAGACTTAAACTCATTAATAAAATCAATAACTATTATTATCCCCAAAATCTGGAAGTCATCATCACAAGAACATCTACGATCAAATGACTAAACTAAGAGTATTCTAAAAGCTAAAAATACATAAGAAGCTAGTCCATGCTGGAGGTTCAAGGCATCAAGACTTGAAGAAGAAGATCCAGTCCAAGCTAGAAGCATTAGCTCACCCTGAATTTCCGATGTAGTAAGACTGGCTTGAACTACTGTTGAGTTGAAGACGATGGCACGTTTGCTGCACTCCACAAATAAACAAGAAGAAAACATAAAAGTAGGGGTCAGTACAAAACACGGGTACTGAAAATTTTTCAATTTCAAGAACTTACTGAAAAGTTCATGCTGATCATTCGTCATTATAGGCCCACTAGTCAGATGTGGAAACGTGCCTATTTCCAATGGAACATCCATGAGGGGAGCCATAGTAGCCGCATGTTGTACCTCTGGAGCCTGAGGTGCTGGTGCAGAAAACACTGGCGGTGTCTGGCCCTGATCAGATAACCCGCTAAGATAAGCCAGAACCTGATTGATCATCTCTGGGGTAGGTTGGGGTGGCATTTCCTCATTTTGCACTTGTTCATTCACCCCATCCTCCCCCTCTCTTATCACTTCCTTAGTCGGTGGAGGAGTCACCGCCCTAGTACCAGATGGGCTCGGTGCTCGTCCTCTTCCTCTAGAGGACGTCCCCCCAACGACCTCTACCACGGCCCCTTGCCGCTGTTCTCCCTCGAGCCACAGCCCCAGTGGCTGGCTCAGTTGTTTCTTGTCTGGCCGGCGTTGGTGTTGGCGTAGTCGTTGCTCTAGTTCTAACCATCTGCGAAAGAGAGTGAAGATGGCCAGATACCAATTCGTATCGCCTAGATACCAATTGGACTCAAGTAGTAGCACGAAAGAAAGAATGAAAGAGTGAAATTTTCCTAAAGTCTTACAGCCTCTCAAGGAAAAGTAAAGGCGTCCCCCTACCGTTACTTAAGACTCTACTAGACCTGTTTTTGTGTGATGAGACCAACGAACCTAATGCTCTGATACCAAGTTTGTCACGACCCAAATCCGGGCCGCGACTAGCACCCACACTTATCCTCCTATGTGAGCGAACCAACCAAATCTAAACCATAACATTTCAATATAATATCAACAAAAGTAATGCGGAAGACTTATACTCATTAATAAAATCAATAACTATTATTATCCCCATAATCTGGAAGTCATCATCACAAGAACATCTACGTTCAAATGACTAAACTAAGAGTATTCTAAAAGCTAAAAATACATAAGAAGCTAGTCCATGCCAGAGGTTCAAGGCATCAAGACTTGAAGAAGAAGATCCAGTCCAAGCTAGAAGCATTAGCTCACCCTGAATTTCCGATGTAGTAAGACTGGCTTGAATTACTGTTGAGTTGAAGACGATGGCACGTTTGCTGCACTCCACAAATAAACAAGAAGAAAACATAAAAGTAGGGGTCAGTACAAAACACGGGTAGTGAGTAGATATCATCGGCCAACTCAAAATAGGGAACAGTACGTATCAAATATTATCGTAAATCAACTATAAAACTCAACATGTAGCAACAACAAGTACTATAATCATCAATAAGTACCATCAAGTTCATCCATGAGGGCTCAAGCCTCAACACCATACTCATTTGGGAATTAAGTTTATTAAGTTGAGTATATTATCATCTTTCAAGATTCATTATCTTTCTTCCTCTTGTGTCGGTACGTGACACTCCGATCCCCTACTGCTATGTGTCGGTACGTGACACTCCGATCCCCTAATTCTACGTGTCGGTTCGTGACACCCGATCCCCTATATGTGTCGGTACGTGACACTCCGATCCCCTATATGTGTCGGTACGTGACACTCCGATCCCCTATATGTGTCGGTACGTAACACTCCGATCCACTAATACTATGTGTCGGAACGTGACACTCCGATCCACTAATACTATGTGTCGGAACGTGACACTCCGATCCACTAATACTATGTGTCGGAACGTGACACTCCGATCCACTAATATCATTCTGTAAATCATCAAGCCTTCTCTATACCAAGGCATCATCAATCCCATTACTTTAATTCATCAAGCCTTCTTCTATACCAAGGCATCATCATTAATAATGTAAATTAAAGTTTCTTTCAAGATTTGGGATTCAATACTTTCATCATGCTTATCTTATCACAATCACATAATCATATTTATGCAAACATACCATTAAGCATATAGTAGGGTTTACAATACTACCAATACATATCATTCACTATTAAGAGTTTACTTATGAAAGCATGAAAACCATAACCTACCTCCACCGAAGAATTGAAATCAAGCAAGTTAATCCTCAAAGCTTGGTGTTTTCCTCTTCTTCTCGATCGTTTCTCTCTCTCCCTTCTTGTTCTTTCTATTTTCTTATTCAAACCCTCTTTCTTTTACCCTAATTAGTATATAATTAAGAATAAAAGATGGCAATAATACCCCACTAATTAACTTAGGGTTACCTCTTTTAACCCCAAGAATTTGAGTTATTAATATAAACCCACGAACTTAAAAATTAAGGCAAGAATAGTCAAAAACGTCCCTTAAAACTTAACCAGAAATCCGACTCCAACTGGGATTATGCAAACTGTGACGGGCCGTCTGTCACGACCCAAATCCGGGCCGCGACTGGCACCCACACTTATCCTCCTATGTGAGCGAACCAACCAATCTAAACCTTAACATTTCAATATAATATAAACAGAAAGTAATGCGGAAGACTTAAACTCATTAATAAAAACCAATTCAATAACTATCAATATTCAACATCTATTATTCCCAAAACCTGGAAGTCATCATCACAAGAACATCTACTTTAAACTACTAATTCTAAGAGTTTCTAAGAAGCTAAAAATACATAAGAAGCTAGTCCATGCCGGAAGTTCAAGGCATCAAGACACGAAGGAGAAGATCCAGTCCAAGCTAGAAGCGTTAGCTCACCCTGAAGATCCGGTGTGACGAAGATTGGCTTGAGTTACTGTTGAGTCGAAGATGACGGCACGTTTGCTGCACTCAACAAATAACAAGAAGAAAAACATAAAAGTAGGGGTCAGTACAAAACACGGGTACTAAATAGATATCATCGGCCAACTCAAAATAGGGAACAGTATATATCAATATTATCGTAAACCAACTATAAAACTCAACATGTAGCAACAACAAGTATTATAATCATCAATAAGTACCATCAAGTTCATCCATGAGGGCTCAAGCCTCAACACCATACTCATTTGGGAATTAAGTATATTAAGTTGAGTATCTTATCATTTTTCAAGATTCATTATCATTCCTCCTCTTGTGTCGGTACGTGACACTCCGATCCCCTACTACTATGTGTCGGTACGTGACACTCCGATCCCCTAATTCTATGTGTCGGAACGTGACACTCCGATCCCCTAATTCTATGTGTCGGAACGTGACACTCCGATCCCCTACATATGTCGGAACGTGACACTCTGATCCCCTACATGTGTCGGTACGTGACACTCCGATCCCCTACATGTGTCGGTACGTGACACTCCGATCCCCTACATGTGTCAGAACGTGACACTCCGATCCCCTACATGTGTCGGAACGTGACACTCCAATCCCCTACATGTGTCGGTACGTGACACTCTGATCCCCTAATTCTATGTGTCGGAACGTGACACTCCGATCCACTAATACTATGTGTCGGAACGTGACACTCTGATCCCCTACATGTGTCGGTACGTGACACTCCGATCCCCTAATTCTATGTGTCGGAACGTGACACTCCGATCCCCTAATTCTATGTGTCAGAACATGACACTCCGATCCACTAATATCACTCTGTAAATCATCAAGCCTTCTCTATACCAAGGCATCATCAATCCCATTACTTTAATTCATCAAGCCTTCTTCTATACCAAGGCATCATCATTAATAATGTATATTAAAGTTTCTTTTCAAGATTTGGGATTCAATATTTTCATCATGCTTATCTTATCACAATCACATAATCATATTCATGCAAACATACCATTAAGCATATAGTAGGGTTTACAATACTACCAATACATATCATTCACTATTAAGAGTTTACTTATGAAAGCATGAAAACCATAACCTACCTCCACCGAAGAATTGAAATCAAGCAAGTTAATCCTCAAAACTTGGTGTTTTCCTCTTCTTCTCGATCGTTCCTCTCTCTCCCTTCTTGTTCTTTCTATTTTCTTATTCAAACCCTCTTTCTTTTACCCTAATTAGTATATAATTATGAATAAAAGATGGCAATAATACCCCACTAATTAACTTAGGGTTACCTCTTTTAACCCCCAAGAATTTGAGTTATTAATATAAACCCTTGAACTTTATAATTAAGGCAAGAATAGTCAAAAACGTCCCTTAAAACTTAACCAGAAATCCGACTCTAACTGGGATTATGCAAACTGTGACGGGCCGTCGCACCTGCGACGGTCCGTCCTGGTGTCCGTCGCGCCTGCGACGGTCCATCCTGCTGTCCGTCGCATAGTTCAGAAACTTGATTTTGGGTGAATGGCCTGTGACGGTCCGTCCTACCACTCCGTTACGAAGTTCAGAGAGTCGATTTTCAGTACCCAATTTCAGATTTTCTAAGTGTTTTGAAACGATACCCTGCGACGGTCCGTCGTGCCCATGACGGTCCGTCGTGGGGTCCGTCGCCTCAGCCTGTTTTTCCAGAATAAAATCTGCTGCTCAAAACGACTAAACAGGTCGTTACAATAGATACCAATTTACCCATCGTTCGTCCCCGAACGATCACAAGAAGAAAAACAGGGGCGAGAAGGAGCACCTAAATCTTTAAACAGATGTGGGTATCTTTCTTGCATATCTGCCTCCTTCTCCCAAGTGGCTTCTTCAACTGGTCGATTCTTCCATTGCACCTTGATGGATGGAATCTCTCTTGACCTCAACTTGCGAACTTCTCTATCTAAAATAGTAATAGGCTCCTCCTAATAAGACAAGTTCTCATCAAGCAAAACTGAATCCCAACGGATAATGTAGTTTCCATCCCCATGGTATCTTTTAAACATCGACACATGGAATACCGGATGTACTCCAGACAGCCCTGGAGGCAAGGCTAACTCATAAGCCACCTCTCCTACTCGCTTAAGTACTTCAAATGGTCCAATGTACCTTGGACTTAGTTTACCCCTTTTACCAAACCGCATCACCCCTTTCATTGGTGAAACTTTCAACAAGACTTGTTCACCCTCCATGAACTCTAAGTCTCTAACCTTTCGATCTGCATATTCTTTTTGTCTACTTTGCGCCGCTAGAACCTTTTCTTGAATAGACTTCACTTTCTCTATCGAATCCCTCAAAAGGCCAGTACCCCAAGGCCTAACCTCAAATGCATCAAACCAACCAATGGGAGACCTACATATCCTACCATACAATGCTTCAGATGGAGCCATATCAATGCTTGAGTGATAGCTATTATTGTACGAAAACTCCGCTAAGGGTAGGAAGCTATCCCAATGACCACGAAACTCTATCACACATGCACGAAGCATATCCTCCAACACTTGAATCGTTCGCTCAGACTGACCATCGGTCTGAGGATGGAACGCAGTACTAAGGTCCAACCTAGTACCCAATTCCGCATGCAATGTTTTCCAAAACTTAGAAGTAAATTGCGTACCTCTATCTGATATGATGGATAGTGGAACCCCATGCAATCGAACGATTTCTGAGATATAGATCTTGGCTAATTTCTCGGCATTGTAAGTCACCTTAACCGAAATAAAATGAGCAGACTTAGTTAACCTATCAACAATTACTCAAATAGAATCAAACTTTCCCAATGTCTTGGGAAGACCAACCACAAGGTCCATTGCAATTCTCTCCCACTTCCATTCCGGAATGGGCATTCTCTGAAGTGTTCCTCCGGGCCTCTGGTGTTCATACTTTAGTTGTTGACAGTTTGGACACTTGGCAATAAAGTCAACAATATCACGCTTCATTCTACTCCACCAAAAGTGTTGCTTTAGGTCACGATACATCTTGGTTGCACCCGGATGTATACAATACCTTGAACTATGAGCCTCTGTCAGAATAGTGTTGATCAAATCATCGACGCGGGGTACGCATACCCTTCCCTTGATCCTCAAAACACCTTCCTCATCAATTTGTGCTTCCTTAGCCTCTCCTCGCAATACCTTATCTTGAATTCTGCGCAGTTTCTCATCATCAGACTGTCTTCCCTTAATCTTGTCAAGAAAGGAAGATCTTGCCTCCACAGAAGCCAACAATCCTCCCTTATCGTTTACTTCTAATCTCATCAAGTCATTAGCTAGAGTCTGAACCTCTCTAGCCAGTGGGTGTCTAGAAGCTTGCAAGTGAGCTAGACTTCCCATGCTTCCGGCCTTTCTACTTAGAGCATCCGCTACAACATTCGCCTTTCCCGGATGATACAAGATAGTGATATCGTAGTCCTTTAGTAGTTCCATCCATCTCCTCTGTCTCAAGTTCAAATCCTTCTGAGTAAAGACATACTGAAGGCTACGATGATCCGTGTAGACCTCACACTTAACCCCATATAAATAGTGTCTCCATTGTTTTAATGCAAACACTACCGCGGCCAATTCCAAATCATGAGTTGGATAGTTACGTTCATGCACCTTTAATTGCCTTGAAGCATAACCAATCACACTCTTCTCTTGCATTAGTACTGCACCCAAACCAGAATAGGATGCATCACAATAAACAATGAAGTTCTTACCCTCTACTGGCAAGGTAAGGATAGGTGTGGTAGTCAACAAAGTCTTGAGCTTCTGAAAGCTTTCCTCACATTCGTCCGACCATACAAATGGAACATTCTGCTTAGTCAAGTTCGTCAATTGGGAAGCAATAGAAGAGAATCCCTTGACAAATCGATGGTAGTAGCTAGCTAACCCAACAAAGCTCCTTATTTCTGACACATTAGTGGGTCTTACCCAATTCTTCACTGTCTCAATCTTAGAAGGATCCACCATCACTCCATCCTTAGAAACCACGTGCCCCAAGAAGGACACCGCATCTAGCCAAAACTCACACTTAGAGAACTTGGCATAAAGCTTTTTCTCCCTCAACATTTCCAATACCATTCTCAAATGCTCTTCATGTTCCTTCTTGCTCTTTGAGTATACCAATATATCATCAATAAATACGATCACGAAGAGGTCCAAATATGGCTTAAAAATCCCGTTCATCAAGCTCATGAACGCAGCAGGGGCATTCGTAAGACCAAAGGACATCACTACAAATTCGTAATGCCCATACCTCGTTCGAAAAGCAGTCTTTGGCACATCCGTTGCCCGTATTTTCAATTGATGATAACCGGATCTCAAGTCAATCTTAGAGAAGACACAAGCACCTTGTAACTGATCGAACAAATCATCAATGCGGGGAAGAGGATACTTGTTCTTTATGGTTACCTTGTTTAGTTGTCTGTAGTCCATACACATTCGAAAACTCCCATCCTTCTTCTTTACAAACAAAACCGGAGCACCCCAAGGAGATGCACTTGGTCTAATGAAGCCTTTGTTCAATAACTCTTGAAGTTGTGCTTTTAACTCTCTTAACTCCGCGGGAGCCATTCTATAAGGGGGTATAGAAATGGGGCGAGTACCGGGTTCAAGATCAATACAGAAGTCAATATCCCTATCCGGTGGCATACCAGGAAGATCTGCAGGGAACACATCCATAAACTCACGAACTACTGAAACCGACTCAATCGTAGGTACTTGGGTAGTGTCATCCTTGAGATGTGCCAAGAAAGCTAAACACCCTTTACTAATCATTTTCCTAGCACAAAGAAAGGAGACGATGCGGACCGGATTGGGAGTGTAGTCACCCTCCCACACTAACGGGTCTGTCCCAGGCTTGGCTAACGTCACCGTTTTAGCATTACAATCCAAGATTGCAAATTGGCTGACTTGGCTTTCTCCGCAATTTGCGATCTTGGATTGTAATGCTAAAACGGTGACGTTAGCCAAGCCTGGGACAGATCCGTTAGTGTGGGAGGGCGACTACACTTCCAATCCGGTGCGTATCATCTCCTTTTTTCGTGCTAAGAAAATGGTTAGTAAAGGGTGTTTAGCTTTCTTGGCACATCTCAAGGATGACACTACCCAAGTACCCTCGATTGAGTCGGTTTCGGTGGTCCGTGAGTTTTTGGATGTGTTCCCTACAGATCTTCCTGGTATGCCACCAGATAGGGATATTGACTTCTGTATCGATCTTGAACCGGGTACTCGCCCCATTTCTATACCCCCTTATAGAATGGCTCCTGCGGAGTTAAGAGAGTTAAAAGCCCAACTTCAAGATTTGTTAAACAAAGGCTTTATTAGACCAAGTGCATCTCCTTGGGGTGCTCCGGTTTTGTTTGTAAAGAAGAAGGATGGGAGTTTTCGAATGTGTATAGACTACAGACAACTAAACAAGGTAACCATAAAGAACAAGTATCCTCTTCCCCGCATTCATTACTTGTTCGATCAGTTACAAGGTGCTTGTGTCTTCTCTAAGATTGACTTGAGATCCGGTTATCATCAGTTGAAAATACGGGCAACGGATGTGCCAAAGACTGCGTTTCGAACGAGGTATGGGCATTACGAATTTGTAGTGATGTCTTTTGGTCTTACGAATGCCCCTGCTGCGTTCATGAGTTTGATGAACGAGTTTTTTAAGCCATATTTGGATCTCTTCGTGATCGTATTTATTGATGATATATTGGTATACTCAAAGAACAAGAAGGAACATGAAGAGCATTTGAGAATGGTATTGGAAATGTTGAGGGAGAAAAAGCTTTATGCCATGTTCTCTAAGTGTGAGTTTTGGCTAGATGTATTGTCCTTCTAGGGGCACGTGGTTTCTAAGGATGGAGTGATGGTGGATCCTTCTAAGATTGAGACAGTGATGAATTGGGTAAGACCTACTAATGTATCGGAAATAAGGAGCTTTGTTGGGTTAGCAAGCTACTACCGCCGATTTGTCAAGGGATTCTCTTCTATTGCTTCCCAACTGACGAACTTGACTAAGCAAAATGTTTCATTTGTATGGTTGGACGAATGTGAGGAAAGCTTTCAGAAGCTCAAGACTTTGTTGACTACCGCACCTATCCTTACCTTGCCAGTAGAGGGTAAGAACTTCATTGTTTATTGTGATGCATCCTATTCGGGTTTGGGTGCAGTGCTAATGCAAGAGAAGAATGTGATTGCTTATGCTTCAAGACAATTAAAAGTGCATGAACGTAACTATCCAACTCATGATTTGGAATTGGCTGCGGTAGTGTTTGCATTAAAGCATTGGAGACACTACTTATATGGGGTTAAGTGTGAGGTCTACACAGATCATCGTAGCCTTCAGTATGTCTTTACTCAGAAGGATTTGAACTTGAGGCAACGGAGATGGATGGAGCTACTAAAGGACTACGATATCACTATCTTGTATCATCCAGGAAAGGCAAATGTTGTAGCGGATGCTCTAAGTAGAAAGACGGGAAGCATGGGAAGTCTAGCTCACTTGCAAGCTTCTAGACGCCCACTGGCTAGAGAGGTTCAGACTCTAGCTAATGACTTGATGAGATTAGAAGTAAACAAGAAGGGAGGATTGTTGGCTTCTGTGGAGGCAAGATCTTCCTTCCTTGACAAGATTAAGGGAAGACAGTCTGATGATGAGAAACTGCGCAGAATTCAAGATAAGGTATTGCGAGGAGAGGCTAAGGAAGCACAAATCGATGAGGAAAGTTTTTTGAGGATCAAGGGAAGGGTATGCGTACTCCGCGTCGATAATTTGATCAACACTATTCTGACAGAGGCTCATAGTTCGAGGTATTCGATACATTCGGGTGCAACCAAGATGTACCGTGACCTAAAGCAACACTTTTGGTGGAGTAGAATGAAGCGTGACATTGTGGATTTTATTGCCAAATGTCCAAACTGTCAACAAGTAAAGTATGAACACCAAAGGCCTGGAGGAACACTTCAGAGAATGCCCATTCCGGAATGGAAGTGGGAAAGAATTGCAATGGATTTTGTGGTTGGTCTTCCGAAGACAATGGGTAAGTATGACTCCATTTGGGTGATTGTTGATAGGTTAACTAAATCTGCTCATTTCGTTCCGGCCAAGGTGACTTACAATGCAGAAAAGTTAGTCAAACTTTACATCTCGGAAGTGGTGCGATTGCATGGAGTTCCACTATCCATCATATCAGATAGAGGTACGCAGTTTACTTCTAAGTTTTGGAAAACATTGCATGCGGAATTGGGTACTAGGTTGGACCTTAGTACTGCGTTCCATCCTTAGACTGATGGTCAGTCTGAGCGAACGATTCAAGTGTTGGAGGATATGCTTCGTGCATGTGTGATAGAGTTTAGTGGCCATTGGGATAGCTTCTTACCCTTAGCGGAATTTTTGTACAATAATAGCTATCACTCAAGCATTGATATGGCTCCATTTGAAGCATTGTATGGTAGGAGATGTA
>NC_090806.1:44055052-44057552 GCF_036512215.1 Solanum lycopersicum | reverse complement strand
TTTATGCAGGATGTTGTGATGGAGTGGAAGCCTTTAAATTGTGATAAATGTCAGAAGATTGGTCACCAATGTCAAGCAGCAAAAAAGGAGGAGCAACCAAAGAAGAGCATGCCATGGAAAAAAGTTACACATACATGGCAATATAAAGGACCTATTCAACAGCAGCGGAAGTTAGTGGAACAGAGAAAGGTTCTAGAGACTAAAAAAGATGAATCTTCTTCTAAGCAGGAGGTGAAACAAGGGATTAAGCAAAGAAGAGATCAGGAAATCAAGCAAACACTAGAAATTAGTTTAAGGCCTAACACTGGAAGTAAGCAGCTGGAGTTTAGCCTGTCGAATTTTCCAATTTTATCAGCTATACCTATGAGAAATGAATTTGAGAGCCTCATGAATAGCAAGCTGGTTTCACTGCCTGTGGATAGGCGTGGAGCTTCTAAATCCTGTTAATGAAATGGAGCTTTTGGAATGTGAGGGGAATGAATAAGAGGTATAAACAAAAAGATATAAAGTTGTTTTGACAGCTTAATAAAGTGTCTTTAGCAGGGTTAATTGAAACTAGAGTGAAAGAGGCAAATGCTAATACAACAATTAATGGTATAGCTCCAGGATGGAAAAGTCTGAACAATTACAAAGATGCTGTTAATGGGAGAATATGGATTATATGGGATGATAGTTGGTATGATTTTAAGATAATAGCTAGTTCAGCTCAAATGATACATTGTCACATAAAGGAAAGAAGTTAAGGGTATCAGTTTAACCTCACAGTAATATATGGTTATAATACTATAGAGCAGAGGAAGAGCTTATGGACTGATATGAACATGATGGTTCAAAATGTTACACAACCATGGCTCATAATTGGAGACTTTAATGCTATTTTGTCCCCCAATGATAGACTAGCTGGAGCTCCTGTTTATGTGAATGAGATAAAGGATTTTGCAGACTGCGTCAAGGCTATGGGCATTCATGAATTACAGTGGAAAGGCAGTTACTATACTTGGAATAATAAGCAGATTGGTAATGCTATAATATCAAGTAGGATTGATAGAGACTTTGGGAATGATGCATGGATGGATAAATGGGGACATGTCATCTTAGAATATGGTAATCCAGGAGTTTCAGATCATAACTCTATGCAACTGGTACTTCATCAAAGCAATCAACATGTAAGAGCAAGTTTTAAGTTCTTTAATGTATGGACTGAACATGAATCATTCTTAGAACTGGTGGAGAAAGTGTGGAAGCAGGAGAAAGGCAGGGATGCAATAAAAATGGTGTGGTACAAGTTGAAGGCTCTTCAGCCTGTCATGAAACAACTGAATAGGAAAGAGTTCAAATATATAAGCAAACAGATTGAGGAAGCTAGAAATGAGCTTGTAGATATTCAAAATCAGCTTTGTCATCAAGCAAAGAATGAATTAGTTGCTAAAGAAAAAGAACTCTTAACAAAACTTGAAAAGTGGTCTTTGATTGAAGAAAGTGCTCTTAGGCAAAAAGCAAGAGCAAAATGGATTAAGCTAGGGGATGCAAATAACAAATATTTTAGCTCAGTGATAAAGGAGAGAAATCATAAGAAGAATATTAGAAGTTTGATGTCATTAGATGGAAGGTTGTTGTATGAACCTCAACAGATTCAAGCTGAGTTTGTCTTATTTTATAAAAGTCTAATGGGCAGAGCAGCAGATAATCTTTCAGCTATAAATGTTCAAGTGATGAAATGGGGACCTGTTTTGTCAAGACAACACAAAATTCAACTTTGTGCAGCAATAACTGATCAGGAGATAGTTAAAGCTTTGAAGTCAATTGGGAATGATAAGGCTCCAGGTATTGATGGTTACAATGCTCTATTCTTTAAACATACATGAAAGATTATTGAACATGATGTTATTGATGCTGTCAAGAATTTCTTCACTACAGGGAAACTTTTTAAGCCTTTCAACTGCACTCTTGTTTCTCTAATACCAAAGGTTCATAGTCCAAAGAATGTGAAAGAATACAGGCCTATTGCTTGCTGTACAGTCCTGTATAAAATTATCTCTAAAGTGATAACTCAAAGATTACATGAAGTTATTCACAGTGTTATCAGTGATAGTCAAGCAGGATTCATTCCAGGGAGGAAAATTGGAGATAACATAATTCTAGCTCATGAATTGGTTAAGGCTTATACTAGGAAGAATGTTTCTCCTAGAAGTATGCTAAAAATTGATCTACAAAAAGCTTATGATTCAGTAGAATGGCCTTTCTTAGAGCAGGTGATGGTGGGATTGGGTTTTCCTGAATTATTTACTCAATGGGTAATGCAGTGTGTTAAAACAGTGAACTACACAATTGTAGTTAATGGTCAGAACACTCAAAGGTTTGATGCAACTAAAGGGCTAAGACGAGGTGATCCAATGTCACCGTTCCTATTTGCTATAGCTATGGAGTACTTCAGTAGGTTGCTCAAAGGACTTAAAGAAGAGAAGAACTTCCAGTACCATCCTAAGTGTTCTAAGCTGGA
>NC_090806.1:44030052-44050052 GCF_036512215.1 Solanum lycopersicum | reverse complement strand
ACTGTTTTCCCTTAATTTTATCAAGAAAAGAAGATCTTGACTCCACAGAAGCCAACAATCCTCCCTTCTCATTTACTTCTAATCTCATCAAGTCGTTAGCTAGAGTCTGAACCTCTCTAGCTAATGGGCGTCTAGAGGCTTGCAAGTGAGCTAGACTTCCCATGCTTCCCGCTTTTCTACTTAAAGCATCCTCCACAACATTCGCCTTCCCCGGATGATACAAAATGGTGATGTCGTAGTCCTTCAATAGTTCCATCCATCTTCTCTGTCTCAAGTTCAAATCTTTCTGAGTAAAGACATACTGAAGGCTACGATGATCGGTGTAGACCTCACACTTAACCCCATATAAATAGTGTCTCCATTGCTTTAATGCATACACTACCGCAGCCAATTCCAAATCATGAGTTGGGTAGTTACGTTCATGCACTTTTAATTGCCTCGAAGCATAAGCAATCACACTCTTCTCTTGCATTAGTACTGCACCCAAACCCGAATAGGATGCATCACAGTAAACAATGAAGTTCTTACCCTCTACTGGCAAGGAAAGGATAGGTGCGGTAGTCAACAAACTCTTGAGCTTCTGAAAGCTTTCCTCACATTCGTCCGACCATACAAATGGAACATTCTGCTTAGTCAAGTTTGTCAATTGGGAAGCAATAGAAGAGAATCCCTTGACAAATCGATGGTAGTAGCTAGCTAACCCAACAAAGCTCCTTATTTCTGACACATTAGTGGGTCTTACCCAATTCTTCACTGTCTCAATCTTAGAAGGATCCACCATCACTCCATCCATAGAAACCACGTGCCCCAAGAAGGACACCGCATCTAGCCAAAACTCACACTTAGAGAACTTGGCATAAAGCTTTTTCTCCCTCAACATTTCCAATACCATTCTCAAATGCTCTTCATGTTCCTTCTTGCTCTTTGAGTATACCAATATATCATCAATAAATACGATCACGAAGAGGTCCAAATATGGCTTAAAAATCCCGTTCATCAAGCTCATGAACGCAGCAGGGGCATTCGTAAGACCAAAGGACATCACTACAAATTCGTAATGCCCATACCTCGTTCGAAAAGCAGTCTTTGGCACATCCGTTGCCCGTATTTTCAATTGATGATAACCGGATCTCAAGTTAATCTTAGAGAAGACACAAGCACCTTGTAACTGATCGAACAAATCATCAATGCAGGGAAGAGGATACCTGTTCTTTATGGTTACCTTGTTTAGTTGTCTGTAGTCTATACACATTCGAAAACTCCCATCCTTCTTCTTTACAAACAAAACCGGAGCACCCCAAGGAGATGCACTTGGTCTAAGGAAGCCTTTGATCAATAACTCTTGAAGTTGTACTTTTAACTCTCTTAACTCCGCGGGAGCCATTCTATAAGGGGGTATAGAAATGGGGCGAGTACCGGGTTCAAGATCAATACAAAAGTCAATATCCCTATCCGGTGGCATACCAGGAAGATCTGCAGGGAACACATCCAGAAACTCACAAACTACTGAAACTGACTCAATCGTAGGTACCTGGGTAGTGTCATCCCTGAGATGTGCCAAGAAAGCTAAACACCCTTTACTAATCATTTTCCTAGCACAAAGAAAGGAGATGATGCGGACCGGATTGGGAGTGTAGTCACCCTCCCACACTAACGGATCTGTCCTAGGCTTGGCTAAAGTCACCGTTTTAGCATTACAATCCAAGATTGCAAAATTTGGAGAAAGCCAAGTCATACCCAGAATTACATCAAAATCATCCATTTCCAAGATAACCAAATCTACATAAGTGTTGCTCCCCACAAAGTTCACCAAACAAGACCTATATACCTTTTCAACTACCACAGACTCACCCACCGGAGTAGAAACGTGAATAGGCATATCAAGAAATTCACAATGTAAATTTAGACCATTAGCAAATGAGTAAGATACATAAGAAAACGTGGATCCAAGATCAAACAATACAGAAGCCATGTAATCACAAACCAGAAGATTACCTGTGATGACAGCATCAGATGTCTCCGCTTCAGACCGCCCAGGGAAAGCGTAACAATGGGCCCTATCGTTCGTCTGTCCGTTGCCCCTACCATGTTGTGAGGTAGTGGCTCCAGTTTGCCCATCACCTCGGCCGTTTTGGTGACCACCATTACCACGACCACCACGTCCTCCAGAATAACGGCCTCTACCATGACCACCTCTACCTCTAGCTATTGGGGGTCTATAACTTTGTCTGGGACAATTTTTCCTAATATGTCCAATCTCCCCACATCCATAACATTCTCTGGAGTCAATCCTAGGCCCCTCGGAGAAGTGTTGACCGGTCTGAGGTGGTCCCCCAACTACAGTCTGTAGTGAAGACTGAATTGGTCGGACTGAGTAACTTCCCGAACCCTGTCCTCTAGTGTAAGAACCATTAAACTCACCTCCCTTTCGAAGCCTTTTTGATGTCGATGTTGGGGTGAAGTCGTCTGGCTTCACTCCTTCCACTTCTATCACAAAGTCTACCACTTCTTGGAAGGATTTTGCCGTTGCCGCTACCTGTAAGGCCGAAATCCGCAATTCTGACCTCAACCCCTTCACAAACCGGCAAATCCGCTCTTGGGGACTGAAACAGAGTTGAGTGGCATATCTGGATAGTGCACGGAACTTAGCCTCATAAGCATTAACCGACATCCTACCTTGCTCTAGGCTCAGGAACTCATCCCTTTTCCTATCCCTCAAAGTCCGGGGGATATAATTCTCCATAAACAAGCTAGAGAACGAGGCCCAAGTCATAGGTGGTGCCTCTCTTGGTTGACACTCAATATGTGACCGCCACCACATTTTGGCGTTCCCTTGAAACTGATAACTTACGAACTCAATACCAAACCGTTCGACTATACCCATCTTGTGTAGTAGCTCGTGACAGTCAACCAGAAAATCATAAGCATCCTCCGATTCAGTACCCTTGAAGATCGGAGGTTTCAATTTCAAGAACTTACTGAAAAGTTCATGCTGATCACTTGTCATTATAGGCCCAGTAGTCAGACGTGGAAACGTGCCTATTTCCAATGGAACATCCATGCGGGGAGCCATAGTAGCCGCATGTTGTACCTCCGGAGCCTGAGGTGCTGGTGCAGAGAACACTGGGGTGTCTGGCCCTGATCAGATAACCCACTGAGAGAGGCGAGAACCTGATTGATCATCTCTGGGGTAGGTTGGGGTGGCAATTCCTCACTTTGCACTTGTTCAGTTTCCCCATCCTCCCTTTCTCTCATTACTTCCTCAGTCGGTGGAGGAGTCACTGCCCTAGAATCAGATGGGCTAGGTGCTCGTCCTCTTCCTCTAGAGAACGTCCTCCCACGACCTCTACCACGGCCCCTTGCCGCTGTTCTTCCTCGAGCCACAGCCCCAGTGGCTGGCTCAGTTGTTTCTTGTCTGGCCGATGTTGGTGTTGGCGTAGTCGTTGCTCTAGTTCTAACCATCTGCGAAAGAGAGTGAAGATGGTCAGATACCAATTCGTATCGCCTAGATACCAATTGGACTCAAGTAGTAGCACGAAAGAAAGAATGAAAGAGTGAAATTTTTCCTAAAGTCTTATAGCCTCTCAAGGAAAAGTAAAGGCGTCCCCCTACCATTCCTTAAGACTCTACTAGACCTGTTCTTGTGTGATGAGACCAACGAACCTAATGCTCTGATACCAAGTTTGTCACGACCCAAACCGGGTTGCGACTGGCACCCACACTTACCCTCCTATGTGAGCGAACCAACCAATCTAAACCTTAACATTTCAACGTATATCAACAGAAAGTAATGCGGAAGACTTAAACTCATTAATAAAAACAATTCAAAACTATTATTATCATCCCCAAAATCTGGAAGTCATCACCACAAGAACATCTACAATCAAATGACTAAACTAAGAGTATTCTAAAAGCTAAAAATACATAAGACGCTAGTCCGTGCCGGAGGTTCAAGGCATCAAGACGTGACGGAGGAGATCCAGTCCAAGCTAGAAGTGTTAGCTCACCCTGAAGATCCGGTGTGACGAAGACTGGCTTGAATTACTGTTGAGTCAAAGATGACGGCACGTTTGCTGCATTCCACAATTAAACAAGAAGAAAACAATAAAAGTAGGGGTCAGTACAAACACGGGTACTGAGTAGATATCATCGGCCAACTCAAAATAGGGAACAGTATATATCAAGAATTATCATAAATCAACTATAAAACTCAACATGTAACAACAACAAGTACTATAATCATCAATAAGTACCATCAAATTCACACATGAGGACTCAGGCCCCAATACCATACTCATTTGGGAATCATGTTCGTTAGATTGAGTATATTAACATCTTTCAAGATTCATTATCTTTCCTCCTCTTGTGTCGGTTCGTGACACTCCGATCCCCTAATTCTATGTGTCGAAACGTGACACTCCGATCCCCTACATGTGTCGGAACGTGACACTCCGATCCCCTACATGTGTCGGAACGTGACACTCCGATCCCCTACATGTGTCGGAACGTGACACTCCGATCCCCTACATATGTCAGAACGTGACACTCCGATCCACTAAATCTATGTGTCGGAACGTGACACTCCGATCCACTAAATCTATGTGTCGGAACGTGACACTCCGATCCACTAATATCATTCTGTAAATCATCAAGCCTTCTCTATACCAAGGCATCCTCAATCCCATTACTTTAATTCATCAAGCCTTCTTCTATACCAAGGCATCATCATTAATAATGTACATTAAAGTTTCTTTTCAAGATTTGGGATTCAATATTTTTGATCATGCTTATCTTATCACAATCACATAATCATATTCATGCACACATACAATTAAGCATATAGTAGGGTTTACAATACTACCAATACATATCATTCTCTATTAAGAGTTTACTATGAAAGCATGAAAACCATAACCTACCTCCACCGAAGATTAGAAATCAAGCAAGCAAGTTCCCAAAGCTTTGTTCTTCTTCTCGTTTCTCCTCTTTCCCGTTCGTTTCTCCCTCTCTTTCTGTTCTTTTCTTCTTTTTCTTATTCAACCCTCTTTCTTTTACCCTAATTAGTATATATTTAAGAATAAAAGGTGGCAATAATACCCCGCTAATTAACTTTGGGTTACCTCTTTTAACCCTCAAGAATTTGAGTTATTAATATAAACCCACGAAGTCTATAATTAAGGAAAGAATAGTCCAAAAACGTCCCTTAAAACTTCACCAGAAATCCGACTCTGCCTGGGATTTGCGCAACCTGTGACGGGCCGTCGTGCCTGCGACGGTCCGTCCTGCAGGTCGTCGCAGAGTTCAGAGACCCAAATTTCCACCAAGGGTCTGTGACGGTCCGTCCTGCCATTCCGTCACAAAGTTTAGAGAGTTGATTTTCAGTACCCAATTTCAGATTTTCTAAGTATTTTGGGACGAGACCCCCTCGACGGTCCGTCGTGCCCATGACGTTCCGTCGTGGGGTCCGTCGCTTCTGCCAGTTTTTCCAGAATTGAAGTCTGTTGCTCAAAACGACTAAACGGGTCGTTACAAATAATGATAATAATAATAATAATAATAATGATAATAATAATAATAATAATGATAATAATATTAATAATGATAATAATAATAATAATAATAATAATAATAATAATGATAATAATAAAATGATTATAATAATAATGATAAAATAATAATATTAATAGCAATAATAATAATAATAATAATAGTAATAATAAAAATAATAACAATAATAATAATAATAATAATGATAATAATAATAATAATAATAGTAATAATAATTATAATAATAAAATAACAATAATAATAATAACAATAATAATAGTAATAATAATAATAATTACAATAATAATAATTATAATAATAATAATAATGATAATAATAAGAATAATAATAATAATAAATAAAATAATAATAATAATAAAGATAATAATAATAATAATAATGATAATAATAATAATAATATTAGTAATACTGATAATAATAATAATAACATTAATAATAATAATAATAATAAAATAATAATAATAATAACAATAACAATAATAATAGTAATAATAATAATAACAATAATAATAAAGATAATAAATATAATAATAATAATAATAATAATAATAATGATAATAATAATATTAATAATGATAATAATAATATAATAATAATAATTATTATTATTATTATAATAATACTAATACTAATAATAATAATAATGATAATAATAATAATAATAATAATAATAATAATAATAATATTAATAAGGATATAGTTTCCTTCTCTCCCAAGATGCTCTCAGCGTAGGTTAGTTAACCTACGAAGTGAAGGTGAAAATGAAGAGGGGAAGGGGACGGGGACGAGGAAGAGGCCGAAAAATGTCAATAATGACAGTTGGTAGCTCAGGTGGAAGCATCAGATCAACAACAAGCTCAAAGTGAAGTACAGAACTATGAAGATGGAGTGAGTGGGAGTGTTGAAATAGCTAGACGATTGAGCTTAGATTCTGTAATGGAAGAAGAGGTAGCTCGTGAGAACTCAGATCTAATGAAAATAGTAGCTGAGAACAAGAAGGAAAGCAATGGAACAGTAGTTACGCAGAAATATGGAAACACTATAGATGATGAAAGTAAGGGAATAAGAGGAGAAGAAGTGAGCAAGGATAAAGAACCCTGGGTTAATATGTTTAAGAACAACCGTGCAGCTAACAATGGTATGCAGCTGAACTATTTCCCTCCACAAATAGTTAATGGAGAAACAATGGTACAGTTGTGATACGCTCAAACTTACTTCTCAAATGAGAAGTAAAGCGGTCGTTTCAAGTAAATAACCCAACTAGTTAGGTTGGGATCGTTCCCACGAGGAAAATAGTCTAGACTTAAGTTCAACTTGTTATTACTATTGTTCGGTTGATGACTTCCTTAGAAAGTAAAAACATAAAAATGGGGGTTTTTATTTCCTAATGAGTAAAAATAACTAACGAAATTGAAAGAGACACTTAACAGTTTTGTAAGTTGAATTATAAACAATTAATCAAAGTAACTAGGGTTTACGTGTTCCCACAGGTTCATAACTTGATAATTCCAACTATAACAATTCTTTCCTAGTATCTTTCATGCAAAGTGATAAGTTATGTATTTCTAAATCCTTGGTCCGGCATCTAGAAAATCTCACTCCGCACCTTGGTCCGGCTGTGTGTGTTGCTTTAACCCTTATCTTTACCTCATATTAAGCATCGTATTCGATATTTGACTAAGTTATTACCTCGTACCAATCAATACTAGACTATTAGATAGTATACACTAAATCTATGTTAATAATTCTTTTCCTATTATCTACCTCCTTGGTCCGGCAAGTAGCATTAAGGCGAGTTCTAACGTTGATCATCCGTTAAAAAGACTTCTAAGCGAAAGAATTATTAATACATGCAAGACACTATTCTAGAATTGTTATTTTAGCTAGGGTTTATCTCATTATTTGCCTATGGTTCCCACAACCCTAGTTATGGAGTTTAGTTACGCATAGCCATAAACACAATATTCCAATATATTAAATAAGAATTCATGTACTTACTTCAATGAGAAAGAATAAAGTCCGAAAATTTGCTTGATTAATCACCAAAAATCACTTGTAAGAATCTCCAAAAATCAAACACTAATACACAAAGTCTAATAATATGATGCCTAATCTAGCAAAGTCTTACCTCAAAAACGAGGTTTTTCGAGCTATTTATAAAAAAATAAAAACCTAATTAAACAAGGATTCTATTTACTGGAAATCTGCCAAAACGCGGCTGGGTCGACGGACCACGCGACGGACCGTCGTGGTCACAACAGACCGTCGTGGACTCCGTCGTCCCATACTTGGTGCAATTTCTTCTGTTGCTTTCTTCATTCCCCTCGACGGCAAGTGTGACAGACCGTCATAGGCACAACGGTCCGTCGAGGGTCTTCATTTCAAAATACTTCAACTCTTGGAATGTGGGTACTGGGATCACTTATCTGATCTTCACGACGAACCTGCAGGACGGACCGTCATAGCCATGACGGACCGTCACAAGCTTCGTAATCCCACACTTGGTCAGACTTCCCCATCTTCCTTCAGCAGCTGCACTACGCTGCAACCTACGGACCATCACAGGCACGACGGACCGTCATAAGCTCCGTAGGTGGTCTCTTCTGCATTTTTTTCGCTCAAAATCTCCGCATTCAGCTTTGGACAGATTTCCTGCAAAACAAAGAGAAACTTATATCAAAATTAGAACAAAAAGGCTTTCGGACACACTAAACTTAAGGAAAAAGTATTAATTATACCGTGAAACCACGGTATATCAACACCCTCAACTTAAATTTGTTGTTTGTCCTCAAGCGACGCACTATGACTTACTACACAATCCTTGTACAATAGTATCCATGTTTGATCCTTTGTAATCATTTGGCTATCAATACCGATTAATCTCATCAAATCTATGCATGCTATCACTATTAGGCTTGAATGTTTTTGGTATCAGAACATGACACAGACTCACCATGCATTCACACCTATCCTCTTCAATTTCTCACCGAGGTGCTAACAATTCTGGTATTGCAACTAATGTCATCACTTTAGAACAAAATTCTCATTTTTCACACAATGATTTCAGTTTGAGTATAAGGATTACATTTCAACACTCGCTCTCAGAACAAAGTCACACTCATTCATACCTATTGCCATAAGCTTGCCCTTATTTTCACTGCCTTAAGTTCGCTATACAACCCTTAGGATCACGATAGGACTTCTTTAGCTTGTAACATAGGCTCAGAGTCAGGTAGGGTATATTTAGGTATACTTTAGTGACTTTTTGCCCTCCTTGACATATCGGCTAAACCTTCCACTTTCTATCACTTTATCTCGCCCAGTTTCTCCCATTCTTTCACCTTCCTATTTCCCTTCTTTCTTCATTTGTGTAAGTGACTCTTTTCTTTTCTTGTTTGTGATTCTTGTATATTTCTCTTTTTCTTTACTTTTCTTTCAACGAGTTCTTGAGTCACTTTACTTTTGTTCTTTCTATCTCTTTGTTCTTTCAACCCCACTTTCCGGAGCGGTCCTTAAAACAGCCACCCTCAACTCATGGCTTTGCCATGAGTCAAGGTACACAATACCCAAAGTTGGGTCAGGGCCATAACGAAGGTTGTCTATGCATTAGCCACCCTCAACTTATGCTTTTGGCATAAGCTGAGGTGCACATGTCCAAGGAGGGACCAGGGTCAACATATTGTTCCCAGAAAAGATCAGTTGGAGTGAAAAAGAAAGATCTAATTTTAAGCTCAAATTATTTGGATCAAAGAAGGATAAATTTCATTTGGTTTCTTTTATTTAGGCTAGAAATGGGCTATCATGAATAAGGGCCTATGATCCTTTCCTAATTGTCTGTTAAAACTTACTTTTAGCAGGACTAACCAGGCAAGTTCTAGATCAGTACCAGTAGTGGACTATTCAAATTTCCTCACACTCACTTGACCTCTCATCACTATACCAGATTATCAGACACCTAGTTCGACTTGAAGATTTAGGGTAATGCAATGGTGTAACTCTATTTCATGTTTAGAGCCACACAATTATTAGTTACTACGCCTAATCATGTAATATTTTCCAGTTTTATCAGGATATCATTTTAGCCATCATGCTTCAGAGTTAAACTATGTACAAAAGATATAACGTGCCGGTTCAAAAGAAAAAGTAATCAGTCTTTTGGGGAAAAAGAACACAGGCAAGAAAACCCCAAAAGAGGATAGTGAGTTGGGATACTCAGACTTCACCCTAACACTCACTTTCCATTTACCCCACCCCCAACAGAAAAAGCATGCAATTATCCCCAATGCATAAAAAAATCTAAATAGTAGAGTGGTAGGTGAAGCAAACCTGTGGCGCAAAGCGCCGTCGATTCAACAAGTTGGTGGGTCCGGTTCCCCGGAACCCACATCCTCTGCAATCTGGACACCCTCAGTGGTGTCCTCAGCATCAACCACACCATCAGTAGTGCCTCCTGCTGTCTCTACAGTGCGGGAGCTAGACGCCCAAGCCGCTATCTGTGATGCTCTGATTTGGTGTGCCTTCGCCTCAGCAAGTGAGGCTCTCCTCGCAGCCTCCATCTCTCGGCGCTCCTTCTTCCTTGCTCGCGCCTCATCCTCTGCTCGACCCCTACGCCTCTTGGCACTTTCTTGAGGGGAAGTTGGTGGAATTTCAGAAGTAGTAAACTGGGCCGCCAATACTGTGTCCTCAGCAGGCTCGACAGAAGGGGCCTCAGAATCCGGCACCCTCGCCGCTAGTATCGTGTCCATGTCTACACGAAGACTGTCGACTACAGCCTGAAGAGTCGACACATCTACCGGAGGGGCTGGTCGAGCAACCACTCTCAACTCAAAGGCATCTAGGCGCTGGTTAACCTCAGCAATCTTCCGCTCGGTAAACTGTTGCATCTTCCTCTCTAGACGCGCTTCAGACTCAGTAATCGACTTCTGCGTCCACGGCTGGATATGATGCAGAAGAGTGGCCATTTGTGCCTCCAGTTTTTGGACCCTAGGAAGCGGGACCAGTACCGGTAGAGGGGCTGTGCGAGAGTAGCTCGGGGCTGGGCTACTATCCGGGATAGACTCGACCGGGGTAGTGTTAGTGGACGCCTGTGTAGCTGCGCGGGCCTGGGCTACCGTATCCGCAAGATCATCAGCAAGTGGTGGCAGCTCTGGATGGGGCCTTCTACGTGGGGCCAACTCATTGGCCTCGTCTCTGATGAGGCCGACGTCAACGGTGCCCTGCGGGGTCTTCAACTGATCTATGTGCCATATAGGCACACCTGCGGACCTGCAAAGGGCAAAGATCATACACGGGAAGGGGTAGGTAGTAGTGACCTTAAATGCCCTCTCGTGCATGACTGCCTGGAAAAGCCATGCGAAGTCCACCTCGAATCCGGCTATCATCGCCGCATCAACACTGCTTGATCCCAGGTGATGATGTTATCAGCTGCTGTGGGGGAAAGATAGTGACGGACGAGCAGCCACAAGAACTTTGCGACGAACGTGAGGTTGGCCTTCTTGATGGCCCCCTTCGGCTCAGTGACCCAATCGGCACCCTCTCCATCTAGTGACAGGTGCAAGGCCATCCACCTCTTGGTGGTCTCTCTCAGTGCTGGCTCGCGCAAGAACTGTCCATCCTTTACTATCTGCCAGCGGTAGTCAAACTCGGCAGTGATAGGGGTCCGTGTAGCATCTGCACTCTCACCGTATAGGAATCGGCGGATAGATAGCAGGGAAATGTCAACCTGCACGCGCCAGACTCGAACCTGCTCCAGTGGGGCCTGTTTAGCGGGAGCAGCCCGCCTATCGATCTGTGATCGGAGAGTCGCTACGTAGGATGCGTAGAACTCTCGGACCATTTCCTCGTTGTATCATCCCAACGGACGGGCTATCCACTCTAAGTGATGCCTGGTGAAGAGGTTGTGGATCTCCAGCATCGATGAGAGACTCCCTGTAAGTACCCGCCGCTCCAAGGTGAGTGTCCGAGTCATTACTCCTTTATCAGTCAGGAACTTGGCGTCGGAGTAGACTTGAAACTGGCCGTCGACACACCACCGGTTTGGCTGGTCAGAGGCTGGTGTGGGGACCTGAGGTTGTATGCCGGATGTAGAGTCTGAACTGTCAGCCTCATCAGACGAGGCCGACGCTGCAGCAGTGGCGGGTGAGGGAACCTCAGCAGAGCCTGAAGCCTCCTCGGACCATGATACTCCTAAGGAGCCAGACGCTCCTTCCTCATTTGTGGCTGACCCAGAGAGTGTGCCGGTCAGTGTGCGCTCCTCATCAGACTGGGAGGTAGTGACTACGCCGGACGCCACTTTTTTGGGTGTGGCTTTGGGAGCACGTGCAGCACGGGAAGGGGCAGATGTGCCTAGGGGCACATACTCAGGGTCCCGCTCATCATCAGAGACGATGATCAAGCGTGCAGACGGGGCAACAGACTTTGATCGCCCGCGTGCGTAGGTTCGGTCTTGCTTGGGTGCCATAGTAGATAGTACCTGCAGAGGATCACTATTAGTACGAGTAGTGGCAAACAAGACAAGTGAAACCATACGATATAAAATAGTGAAAATAATGTGCAATTGCTGTAGAAATAGTGACACACGATGGGCCTGGTGACGGCTCGTCGTGATTATGACGGACCGTCGCGAGGTCCGTCGTGTTGTACTTGGACTTTGTATAAATAGAGAACCCTGAAGGAGAGTCTCTAACTAGCATGGCGGTGTGTGCAGGACGGACCGTCACAGTTACGACGGTCCGTTGTAGATGTCCGTCGTAGAACACTTGGAAAAAATATTGAGACCCTTAGGAGAGGGGTCTCTGACTATTATGACGGTCATGCAGGACAGACCGTCGTGGGTACGACGGTCCGTCACAAGTGTCCGTTGAAGGACACTTGGAAAAATTGGAGACCCTTAGGAGAGGGGTCTCTGACCGATATGACGGTCATGCAGGACGGACCGTCGTGGGTACGATGGTCCGTCATAAGTGTCCGTTAAAGGACACTTGGAAAAAATTGGAGACCCTTAGGAGAGGGGTCTCTGACCGGTATGACGGTCATGCAGGACGGACCATCGTGGGTACGACAATCCGTCACATGTGTCCGTTGAAGGACTCTTGGAAAAAAAATGAGAGACCCCTGGAAACAGGGTCTCTGTCTAGCGTGACGGTTATGCAGGACAGACCGTCGCGAGGACGACGATCCATCACATGTGTCCAGTAGGACAGGGGTGCTAGGGCTTGTGCAACGGACCCTACGACGGTCCGTCGTGGCTACGACGGTCCGTCATCGGGGTCTCGTTCTGAATGACAGAGACAGAACTGTAGGTACCCTAAGCAACCCCGATGAACCCACATGGTCTTGTAGTGTTGTGGACCTATATGTGTATATCCCAACTACCTAGGAAACTATTAATGCAAAATCATCTATGTCTAGAGTTGTCAACATGGCAAATTCGAAAATTTTGAGCCTAGGTTTAGACATAATCATATAATGGAAACAATATACGAGTAAGAACTAAGCTAATACTAACTAATGACCAGTGAGGGGGAAATGTGGATGTTGAAAAGAGAGGGGAGATGAGAGGAATAAGGAATTAATGGGGTGAAAATGAGGGGTTGGGGGTTTAAACGGTCAGATTTTGAAAAAGGGTCCAGCCAGGTCGGGTCGGGTATAATTCATTAATCACGCGACGATTCCCCGATGACGGTCCATCGCAGTTGTGACGACCCATCGTAGGTTCCGTAGTGTGTGCCATAATTTTAACGTAGCAGAAAAACGTACCTGGTTGACGGATGCATACGACGGTCCGTCGCATGCGAAATGGTCCGTCGATGTTTCCGTCAATGGCTGCTGCGGAGTAGTTTTCTGTAGAATTTCCTGGTGATGTGCCTGCAAATTTAAAACCCATTAATAGAAAAATGCTACCATTATTAAAAAGACGATAAGTATTGGGTTGCCTCCCAACAAGCGCCTGATTTAATTTCGCGGCACGACTGGGGACACTCGATTACTCAGACTTCATCAAGATGGTATGCCTCTATCACTTTATTCCCCGATGCTTTATCCCCAAAATAGAGTTTTATTCTATCTCTATTCCTCTTAAACCGCACTCCCTCCTTGGCTTTTAACTCAACTGCCCCATGAGGGAATACTTGGGTAATCAAGTAAGGGACAGTCCATTTGGACTTGAGCTTGCCCGGAACATAAGGCACCCTAGAACTGTCTACAAGCAGCAAATCCCCAACCATAAACTCTTGTTTTGCAATTTTCTGTTCAGTCTCTTTCTTCATCTTTTCTTTGTGGGATATGGCAGATACCGATTGGAGCTCACCACCTGCCTCATGGTCCTACAAATGTTGAAGTTTGCTTCTTCATTATTCAACCAAAATGTCATCTGTCCCTTCTCTATATCAACTAAGGCTCTACCTATAGCAAGGAATGGCCTCCCAAGAATAATGGGCACCTCAAAATTGACTTCGCAATCAAGAATAACAAAATCTGCTGGAAAGATGAGTGACTCCACTTTTACTAGCACATCATGGAGTATCCCTATGGGCTTTTTCACTGTCCGATCGGCCATCAGTAGCCACATCGCAGTGGGTTTTGGATCCCCCAAACCCAACTTCTTGTAAATTGAGAGGGGCGTTAGATTTATGGTTGCCCCTAGATCACATAATGCTTTCGCAAAATGTAATGACCCAACTGTACAAGGAATAGTGAACGCACCCGGATCTTATTTCTTTTGTACTAGGGATCTTGTAGCAATAGCACTACAATGCTGCAATCTATCATCATCCTCAAACGTGACCGATCTTTTCTTGGTGACCAGATCTTTCATAAATTTGGCATAACCGGGCATTTGTTCTAGAGCTTCTACCAAAGGGACATTGATAGAGAGCTGCTTCAACATTGTTATGAAGCGCCGGTATTTACCATCCTCAGTCTTTTTCACTAATCTCTGAGGGAAGGGTGGTGGTGGCCTAGGCATGGGAATTACCTTGATAGGTACTTCTGCATCTTTTCCATTACTTCCCTCTGCTTCACTACTACCCTTTACCACATTTTCCTTAGTAGATGGCATAGGTGGGTCAATGGTTTGTCTACCACCCCGTGTAGTGATTGCCATGCAGTGCGCATCATTCTTTGGATTTTGGACAGTGTTGCTAGGAAGAGTGTTTGGTTGTCGTGTGTTCACTGTCGCAGATAATTGGGTCACTTGCAATTCGATCTGTTTAATTGAAATTGCATGTGTATCAACTTTTTGCCCAATACTAGCTAAATCACACCTCAACTCTTTAATGTGTTCATCACTAGTGTTGAACCTCCTCATCATTTTGTGCAACATATCCTCAACTCGCGCCATACTATCTCCACCATCCCTTGGAGTAACTTCACGATTTTGAGGAGGGACATATGTCCCATTCCTGTCGTTTCTATTAGCATAGTTACCCCTGTTAAATTTGTTGTCGCGGTTGTAGTTTCCATCTCGGACATAATGACCCTCATGGTTGTAGTTACCATAGTTCCGACCTTGGTTCCCTTGACCTTGGCGCCAATTATCCTGATGCGAGCCTTGGGTGCTTGGTCGGAAACCCCCTGTCTGCTCATTTACCGCATAAGTTTCCTCCGCATAATAGCACTCATCATTTGGAGGTGGTGGTTTAGCCAAGTAGTTGACTGCATTAATCTTTTCTGCACCCCTAGTGACATGTTTTAGTAACACCCAAGCTCAGTTCTCATCTGAGCCATTTCTTCACGAATATCATCTGTGGCTGGGTTGTGAGTGGACTGCACTGCGAAGGTGTTTCTCCCTGTATCGGACTTCCTAGTACTCCAAGCTTTGTTGTTACAGGATATTTTCTCTAATTTATCAGCAATCTCAGCATAAGGGCATTCTCCATAAGATCCACCTGCTATAGTGTCCAACACCGCTTTATTGTTATCATCTATCCCCGATAGAAGTATTCCTTCAGTGACTCATCATCAATACGGTGATTTGGAACACTTCTCAAGAATGAGGTGAATCTATCCCAAGAACTACTAACTGACTCTCCTGGTAATGCCACAAAGTTATTCACCCTGTCTTTGTGGTTTAATTTCTTGGAGACCGGATAGTAGCGTGCTAAGAAGACATCTCGTAGTTTTTTCCAAGTGAAGATGGAGTTGTATGGGAGCTCAGTAAACCACATAGCAGCCTCTCCCGTCAGTGAGAGAGGAAACACTCTGAAAGCTATTACATCTAGATCCAAATCAGGCCTCCCCACACAACTTTTACACACTGCCCTTGCCTTAGCTATATGGGCATGTGGATCCTCAGAAGGTATCCCTGAAAACAAACCTCTGGCAGTGAGCATTTGCATCAGGCTACTAGTCACCACAAAAGTGTGGCCTGTGGGTAGAGGGGGCAAGACAAGTGGCCCATCCGAGTCTGCTATGTTATCATACCCTCTGTAGTATGCTTGGGGCCGTGGAACGGGATTTTGTCCCCTCTATTGATGTTCACCCGGAGCGTCGGGTAACATCTGACCATGAACATCCACTGGATCTGGGATGTTCTAGTTTGGATCCTCATCATTTATTCCCAAGTTTCGATTCATATTGCGCAGTGTACGCTCTAGCTCGTGATCGTAGGGAAACAAGGGTTCTCTTTCTCTCCGTGTATTTGGCATACAAGGAGGATAGTTCTGAAAGGAAATCAAAAACAATAAAACAAAGTAAAATCAAGAAAATATCAACTAAACTTTAGTAATAAGTTCAAGTTAATCTAAAAGCTAAATTCCCCGGTAGCGGCGCCAAAATTTGATACGCTCAAACTTACTTCTCAAAGTAAAGTAGTCGTGTCAAGTAAATAACCCAACTAGTGAGGTTGGGATCGTTCCCATGAGGAAAATAGTCTAGACTTAACTTCAACTTGTTATTACTATTGTTCGGTTGATGACTTCCTTAGAAAGTAAAAACATAAAAAGGGGGGTTTGTATTTCCTAATGAGTAAAAATAACTAACAAAATTGAAAGAGACACTTAACAGTTTTGAAAGTTAAATTATCATCAATTAATCAAAGTAACTAGGGTTACGTGTTCCCCACAAGTTCATAACTTGATAATTCTAACTATAACAATTCTTTCCTAGTATCTTGCATACAAAGTGATAAGTTATGTGTTTCTAAATCCTTGGTCCGTCATCTAGAAAATCTCACTCCGTACCTTGGTCCGGCTGCGTGTGTTGCTTTCCTAACCCTTATCTTTACCTCATATTAAGCATCGTATTCGATATTTGACTAAGTTATTACCTCGTACCAATCAATACTAGACTATTAGATAGTATACACTAAATCTATTTTAATAATTCTTTTCCTATTATCTACCTCCTTGGTCCGGCAAGTAGCATTAAGGCGAGTTCTAACGTTGATCATCCGTTAAAAAGACTTCTAAGCGAAAGAATTATTAATACATGCAAGACACTATTCTAGAATTGTTATTTTAGCTAGGGTTTATCTCATTATTTGCCTATGGTTCCCACAACCCTAGTTATGGAGTTTAGTTACGCATAGCCATAAACACAATATTCAAATATATTAAATAAGAATTCATGTACTTACTTCAATGAGAAAGAATAAAGTCCAAAAATTTGCTTGATTAATCACCAAAAATCACTTGTAAGAATCTCCAAAAATTAAACACTAATACACAAAGTCTAATAATATGATGCCTAATCTAGCAGAGTCTAACCTCAAAAACGAGGTTTTTCGAGCTATTTATAAAAAAATAAAAACCTAATTAAACAAGGATTCTAATTACTGGAAATCTGCCAAAACGCGGCTGGGTCGACGGACCACGCGACGGACCGTGGTGGTCACAACGGACCGTCGTGGACTCTGTCGTCCCATACTTGGTGCAATTTCTTCTGCTTCTTTCTTCATTCCCCTCGACGGCAAGTGTGACGGACCGTCATAGGCACAACGGTCCGTCGAGGGTCTTCATTTCAAAATACTTCAACTCTTGGAATCTGGGTACTGGGATCACTTCTCTGATCTTCACGATGAACCTGCAGGACGGACTGTCATAGCCATGAAGGACCGTCACAAGCTTCGTAATCCCACACTTGGTCAGACTTTCCCATCTTCCTTCAGCAGCTGCACTACGCTGCCACATATGGACCGTCACAGGCACGACGGACCGTCATAAGCTCCGTAGGTGGTCTCTTCTGCATTTTTTTCGCTCAGAATCTCTGCATTCAGCTTTGGACAGATTTCCTGCAAAACAAAGAGAAACTTATATCAAAATTAGCACAAAAAAGCTTTCGAACACACTAAACTTAAGGAAAAAGTATTAATTATACCGTGAAACCACGGTATTTCAAGTTGGAAGGAAAAGAAGTTCAGGATGAGGAGGCTAAGTGGAAGTGTGCACTCATAGCCTATGTAGTGGGTGAGTGTCCTGGATATAATGCCATAAACAGGTACATAATGATGAATTGGTCCAAAGCAGGGAAACCAACATTGTTTCTACATGAGGAAGGATACTTCATTGTTAAGTTTCAGAGCCTGGATGATATGAATGAGATACTATTCTCAGGGCCATACACTATAAACAATAGGCCTATTGTTATGAAACAATGGTGCTCAGATTTTAATTTTGGGAAGGAATTCTTAGCTGAAATACTATTATGGGTTAATTTTCCAAGGTTACCACTTAATTGTTGGGGAGTTTGATCATTGAGTAGAATAGCAAGTGCTATAGGGGTACCTTTATTTGCTGATGAATGTACTACAAAGCAAAGAAGGATATCTATGCTAGAATGCTGATAGAAGTTGATGTTACTAAAACCATTCCTCAGCAGATCACAGTAGCAGATCCTAATGGAAGAACATTTGTACAGGAAGTTGTGATGGAATGGAAACCACAGTATTGTGACAAATGCCAGAAGATTGGATATCATTGCAAATCAGTAACACAGGAGGAGATGCCAAAGAAGAAAAAGCCTTGGAAGAAAGTCACACAGACATGGCAGTACAAAGGGCCAATACAAGAGCAGGAGAAGACAGATGAAGTCATGGAGAAGCCTGGGGAAGAAGGGAATAATGTAGAGAAGGAGATTCAAGAGCTAGAGAAAGAAGAGGTGCAGGATTTTAAACAAACACCTGAGCTCAATCTGAGGCCTCAGACTGGAAGTAAACAACTGGAGTTCATCCTAGCAAATTTTCCTATACTATCAGCTATACCAATTAGAAATGGATTTGAGAGCTTAAGGCAGAGTGAACTTGCTTCACTTCCTGTTGATAGAGGTGGAGATCCAAAGACTTGTTAATGAAGTGGAGTGTGTGGAATGTGAGAGGGATGAATAAAAGGTATAAGCAGAAGGAGATTAGACTGCTTCTAAAACAGAATAAGACCTCTTTAGCAGGGTTAATTGAAACAAGAGTTAAAGTGACAAATAGCAATACTATTCTAAAAAGCAATTGCTCCAGGATGGAAGATCATACACAACTATAAGGAGGCTGCAAATGGGAGAATATGGATAGTATGGGATGATAGTTGGTATGAGATAAAGTTATTAAAAAGTACTGCTCAAATGGTCCATTGTCAGGTTAATGAAAGAAGCAAAGGTTATCAGTTTAATATCACAGTGATCTATAGGTACAATACTTCAGAAATGAGGAGAAGCTTATGGAATGAACTGAAAATGTTAACTCATAGTGTTTCAGAACCTTGGATCATAATAGGTGACTTTAATGCTATTTTATCTCCCAAAGATAGATTAGATAGAGTTCTTGTTACTTTGAATGAGATAAAGGATTTTGAAGAATGTGTTAAAGATATGGGAGTTACTGAAATACATTGGAAAGGTAACTACTATACTTGGACAAATAAACAGGTTGGTGCTGCCAGAATTGCTAGTAGAATAGATAGAGCCTTTGGGAATGATTGTTGGATGGATAAATGGGGGCATGCTGTTCTAGAATATGGGATTCCAGGAGTGTCTAATCATAGCCCTATGCACTTGCTACTTCAGAAGAGTTATCACCATATCAGAGTGGGCTTTAAATTCTTTAATGTGTGGGTTGAGCATGAGTCCTTTATGGAAATGGTGGATACAGTATGGAAGCAGGAATATGGAAGTGAAGTAATGAGAGGAATATGGTACAAGTTAAAGGCTCTCCAGCCAGTCTTGAGGCAATTGAATTAGAAAGAGTTCCAATACATAGGCCAGAAGATTGAGAAGGCAAGAAGTGAACTTGAAGAACTTCAAGAGAAACTCTATAATCAAGCACAAGATGATCTAGTTACTAAAGACAAGGAGTTATTAATACAACTGGAGAAATGGTCAATGTTAGAAGAAAATGCTTTAAGGCAAAAAGCAAGAGCTAGATGGATCACTTTAGGGGATACCAACAACAAGTACTTCAGTGCAGTGATAAAGGAAAGAAATCAAAAGAAGCATATTAGGAGTATATT
>NC_090806.1:44015052-44017552 GCF_036512215.1 Solanum lycopersicum | reverse complement strand
CTCTATGGGTTAATTTTCCAAAGTTACCTTTGAATTGTTGGGGAGGGAGATCCTTGAGTAGGATAGCAAGTGCAATTGGAGTACCCATCTTTGCAGATGAATGTACTACTAAACAAACTAGGATTTCATATGCTAGAATGTTAGTAGAAGTTAATGTCACAAAATCTATTCCCCAGAAAATCACAGTAGTTGATCCTTATGGGAAGACATTCTTACAGGATGTGGTGTTGGAATGGAAGCCTCAGTATTGTGATAAATGTCAAAAGATTGGACATGTATGTCAAGTGGAGACTGGTTTAAATGAGGAAATAATGAAGAAAAGAAGACCAGGGAAGAAAGTTACACAAACATGGAAATACAAAGGGCCAATATCACAGAAGTCTGAACTAGAGAAGAAGGAGGAGCATAGGAAGGAGGAGCATAGCCAAGAGATGAGGATGAGGGCACAAGAAGAAGAACAGATTTCAGAAATAGTGAAACACCAAAGAATAATGCAGTGCAGGGATATAGTCAGCTGGAATTAAGCTTGGATAACTTTCCTATACTGAAGCCTATTGCAACAAGGAATGGGTTTGAGAGTCTTATGAATGTGAAAACTGCTTCATTTTCTGTTGATAGAGGTGGAGCACCAAAGTCTTGTTGATGAAGTGGCTATTTTGGAATATGAGGGGTATAAATAAAAGGTATAAGCAGAAGGAGATCAAAATGCTTATACAAAATAAAGTGTGTTTAGCTAGTTTAGTAGAAACTAGAGTTAAAAATAATAAGTTGAGTTCAGTTCTTAGAGGAATAGCACCAGGTTGGCAGGTGCTACACAACTATGAAGATAGCGCTAATGGCAGAATTTGGGTGATATGGAATGATAATTGGTATGAAGTAAAGAAAATTTCCAGCTCAGCTCAGATGTTGCATTGCCAGGTGAATGAAAGGAGTAAGGGATACCAGATTATGCTAACAGTAGTATATGGTCTTAATACAGCTGAGCAGAGAAAGAGTTTGTGGAAAGATTTGGAAACTCTAGCACAAGGTATTACACAATCTTGGTTGATAGTAGGAGATTTTAATGCTGTAATGTATGCTAAGGATAGAATAGTTGGGGTTCCTGTTACTAGTAATGAGATAAAAGATTTTGGAGATTGTGTTAGAGACATGGGGTTAATGAGCTGCAATGGAATGGTAACTACTACACTTGGAATAATAAGCAATGTGGAGAGAGTAGAATCTCAAGTAGAATAGATAGAGCCTTTGGCAATGATGAATGGATGGATAACTGGGGGCATGTAGTGGTAGAGTATGGGAATCCAAATATTTCAGATCATAGCACTATGATGTTAACTCTGGAAAAAACTCAACAGCATGGGAAATGTAGCTTCAAATTTTTCAATGTTTGGACTGAGTATGAGAGGTTTATGGAGATTGTAGAAACTGCATGGAAAAGACATTATGATTATGATGCAATGAAGAAGGTGTGGTGTAAATTGAAGGATCTACAACATAGACTACAGCAGCTGAATAGGAAAGAATTCAAGTACATTGGGAAGAAGATTGAACAGGCTAGAATAGATGTAGCAAATGTTCAAAATCAACTAAATGAACAAGCTACTGATGGGTTGATTATGAAGGAGAAGGAGTTATTGATCAATCTTGAAAAATGGTCCTTAATTGAAGAGAATGCTCTGAGACAAAAATCAAGGATTAAATGGATTCAACTGGGAGATGCAAATAACAAGTACTTTAGTGCAGTCATTAAAGAGAGAACTCAAAAGAAGCAAGTAAGAAGTACTATGACCTTAAGTGGTCAGATGATATATGATCCCCAGGAAATCCAAGAGGAGTTTGTGATATTTTATAAGAGTTTGATGGGGACTTCAGCAGGAAAGCTACCAGCAGTCAATGTAAAAGTGATGAAGAGAGGGCCTGCACTAACACAACAACAAAGAATTCAGCTGTGTAGAGAAGTAACTGAACAGGAAATATTTGAAGGATTGAAATCCATAGGAGATGATAAGGCACCAGGGATAGATGGATACAATGATTATTTTTTTAAACATATTTGGAAGATAGTTAAAAGGGATGTCATTGAAGGTGTGGAAAACTTCTTCAAAACTGGGAAACTACATAAGGAGTTTAATTGTACACTAGTAACTCTCATTCCAAAAGTGCAGAATCCCAAAACAGTGAAAAAGAGTATAGACCAATAGCCTATTGTACAGTGATGTATAAGATCATTTCGAAGGTGCTAAATAACAGAATTCAGGGGGTGATTCAGAGCATTATATGTGAAAGTCAAGCAGGATTCATACCAGGAAGGAAGATTGCAGATAATATAGTTCTTGCTCATGAATTGGTTAAAGCATATACTAGAAAGCACATCTCTCCTAGAAGTATGTTGAAGATTGATCTGCAGAAAGCCTATGACTCAGTAGAATGGGATTACCTAGAACAAGTAATGTATGGACTTGTATTCCCTGAGATGTTTTTTAAATGGATAATGAAATGT
>NC_090806.1:44005052-44010052 GCF_036512215.1 Solanum lycopersicum | reverse complement strand
GGTCCGTCACGCCCGTGACGGTCGGTCCTGCAATTCCGTCACGAAGTTCAGAGAGTCGATTTTCAGTACCCAATTTCAGATTTTCTAAGTGTTTTGAAACGATACCCTGCGACGGTCTGTCGTGCCCTTGACGGTCCGTCGTGGGGTCCGTCGCTTCTGCCAGTTTTTCCAGAATTGAAGTCTGTTGCTCAAGACGACTAAACGGGTCGTTACATTAGATACCAATTTACCCACCGTTCGTCCCCGAACGATCAAAAGAATGAAAACAAGGGCGAAAAGGAGTACCTAAATCTGTAAACAGATGTGGGTATTTTTCTTGCATATCCGCCTCCTTCTCCCAAGTGGCTTCTTCAACCGGTCGATTCTTCGATTGCACCTTGATGGATGCAATCGCTCTTGACCTCAACTTGCGAACTTCTCTATCTAAAATAGCAACAGGCTCCTCCTCATAAGACAAGTTCTCATCAAGCAAAACTGAATCCCATCGGATAATGTAATTCCCATCCCCATGGTATCTTTTTCAACATCGACACATGGAATACCGGGTGTACTCCGGACAGCCCTGGAGGCAAGGCTAACTCATAAGCCACCTCTCCTACTCGCTTAAGTACTTCAAATGTTCCAATGTACCTTGGACTTAGTTTACCTATAAATAATCACCCAAATAGAGTCATACTTACCCATTGTCTTTGGAAGACCAACTACAAAATCCATTGCAATCCTTTCCCACTTCCATTCCGGAATGGGCATTCTCTGAAGTGTTCCTCCGGGCCTTTGGTGCTCATACTTTACTTGTTGACAGTTTGGACATTTGGCAATAAAATCCACAATGTCACGCTTCATTCTACTCCACCAAAAGTGTTGTTTTAGGTCACGATACATCTTGGTTGCACCCGGATGTATAGAATACCTTGAACTATGGGCCTCTGTCAGAATAGTGTTGATCAAATCATCGACGCGGGGTACACATACCCTTCCCTTGATTCTCAAAACAACTTCCTCATCGATTTGTGCTTCCTTAGCCTCTCCTCGCAATACCTTATCTTGGATTCTTCTTAGTTTCTCATCATCAAACTGTTTTCCCTTAATTTTGTCAAGAAAAGAAGATCTTGACTCCACAGAAGCCAACAATCCTCCCTTCTCATTTACTTCTAATCTCATCAAGTCATTAGCTAGAGTCTGAACCTCTCTAGCCAAAGGGCGTCTAGAAGCTTGCAAGTGAGCTAGACTTCCCATGCTTCCCGCCTTTCTACTTAAAGCATCCGCTACAACATTCGCCTTTCCCGGATGATACAAGATAGTGATATCGTAGTCCTTTAGTAACTCCATCCATCTCCTCTGTCTTAAGTTCAAATCTTTCTGAGTAAAGACATACTGTAGGCTACGATGATCCGTATAGATCTCACACTTAACCCCATACAAATAGTGTCTCCATTGCTTTAATGCAAACACCACCGCAGCCAATTCCAAATCGTGGGTCGGATAGTTACGTTCATGCACCTTTAGTTGCCTTGAGGCATAAGCAATCACACTCTTCTCTTGCATTAGTACTGCACCCAAACCAGAATAGGATGCATCACAATAAACAATGAAGTTCTTACCCTCTACTGGCAAGGTAAGGATAGGTGCGGTAGTCAACAAGGTCTTGAGCTTCTGAAAGCTTTCCTCACATTCGTCCGACCATACAAATGGAACATTCTGCTTAGTCAAGTTCGTCAATTGGGAAGCAATAGAAGAGAATCCCTTGACAAATCGGCGGTAGTAGCTAGCTAACCCAACAAAGCTCCTTATTTCTGACACGTTAGTGGGTCTTACCCAATTCTTCACTGTCTCAATCTTAGAAGGATCCACCATCACTCCATCCTTAGAAACCACGTGTCCCAAGAAGGACACTGCATCTAGCCAAAACTCACACTTAGAGAACTTGGCATAAAGCTTCTTCTCCCTCAACATTTCCAATACCATTCTCAAATGCTCTTCATGTTCCTTCTTGCTCTTTGAGTATACCAATATATCATCAATAAATACGATCACGAAGAGGTCCAAATATGGCTTAAAAATCATGTTCATCAAGTTCATGGACGCAGCAGGGGCATTCGTTAGACCAAAAGACATCACTACAAATTCGTAATGCCCATACCTCGTTCGAAAAGCAGTCTTTGGCACATCCGTTGCCCGTATTTTCAATTGATGATAACCGGATCTCAAATCAATCTTAGAGAAGACACAAGCACCTTGTAACTGATCGAACAAGTCATCAATGCGGGGAAGAGGATACTTGTTCTTTATGGTTACCTTGTTTAGTTGTCTGTAGTCTATACACATTCGAAAACTCCCATCCTTCTTCTTTACAAACAAAACCGGAGCACCCCAAGGAGATGCACTTGGTCTGATAAAGCCTTTGTTCAATAACTCTTGAAGTTGTGCTTTTAACTCTCTTAACTCCGCGGGAGCCATTCTATAAGGGGGTATAGAAATGGGGCGTGTGCCCGGTTCAAGATCAATACAGAAGTCAATATCCCTATCCGGTGGTATACCAGGAAGATCTGCAGGGAACACATCCAAAAACTCACGAACTACTGAAACCGACTCAATCGAAGGTACTTGGGTAGTGTCATCCTTGAGATGTGCCAAGAAAGCTAAACACCCTTTACTAATCATTTTCTTAGCACGAAGAAAGGAGACAATGCGGACCGGATTGGAAGTGTAGTCACCCTCCCACACTAACGGGTCTGTCCCAGGCTTGGCTAACGTCACCGTTTTAGCATTACAATCCAAGATTGCAAATTGCGGAGAAAGCCAAGTCATACCCAGAATCACATCAAAATCATCCATTTCTAAGATAACCAAATCTACATAAGTGTTGCTCCCCACAAAGTTTACCAAACAAGACCTATATACCTTTTCAACTACCACAGACTCACCCACCGGAGTAGAGACACGAATAGGCATATCAAGTAATTCACAATGTAAATTTAGACCATTAGCAAATGAGGAAGATACATAAGAAAACGTGGATCCAGGATCAAACAATACAGAAGCCATGCAATCACAAACCAGAAGAGTACCTGTGATGACAGCATCAGATGCCTCCACTTCAGACCGCCCAGGGAAAGCGTAACAATGGGCCCTATCGTTTGTCTGTCCGTTGCCCCTACCATGTTGTGATGTAGTGGCTCCAGGTTGCCCATCACCTCGGCCGTTCTGGTGACCACCATTACCTCGACCACCACGTCCTCCAGAATAACGGCCTCTGCCATGACCACCTCTACCTCTAACATTTGGAGGTCTGTAACTCTGTTTTGGACAATATCTCTTAATATGTCCAATCTCCCCACATCCATAGCACTCTCTGGGTTCATGCATAGGTCTCTCAGAGAAGTGTTGACCGGTCGGAGGTGGACCCCCAACTACAGTCTGTAGTGAAGACTGAATTGGTCGGACTGAGTAACTTCCCGAACCCTGTCCTCTAGTGTAAGTACCATTAAACTCACCTCCCTTTCGAAACCTTTTTGATGTCGATGTCGTAGTGAAGTCGTCTGGCTTTACTCCTTCCACTTCTATCACAAAGTCTACCACCTCTTGGAAGGATTTTGCCGTTGCTGCTATCTGTAAGGCCGAAATCTGCAATTCTGACCTCAACCCCTTCACAAACCGGCGAATTCGCTCTTGGGGACTGAAACATAATTGGGTGGCATATCTAGATAGTGCGTGAAACCTAGCCTCGTAAGCATTTACCGACATCCTACCTTGCTCTAGGCTCAAGAACTCATCCCTTTTCCTATCCCTCAAAGTTTGGGGGATATACTTCTCCATAAACAAGCTAGAGAATGAGGCCCAAGTCATAGGTGGTGCCTCTGTTGGTTGACACTCAATATGTGACCGCCACCATATTTTGGCGTTCCCTTGAAACTGATAACTCACGAACTCAACACCAAACCGTTCTACTATACCCATCTTGTGTAGTAGCTCATGACAGTCAACCAGAAAATCGTAAGCATCCTCAGATTCCGCACCCTTGAAGACTGGAGGTTTCAATTTCAAGAACTTACTGAAAAGTTCATGCTGATCATTTGTCATTATAGGCCCAGTAGTCAGACGTGGAAACGTGCCTATTTCCAATGGAACATCCATGCGGGGAGCCATAGTAGCCGCATGTTATACCCCCGGAGCCTGAGGTGCTGGTGCAGAAAACACTGGGGGTGTTTGGCCCTGATCAGACAACCCGCTAAGATAAGCCAGAACCTGATTGATCATCTCTGGGGTAGGTTGGGGTGGCATTTCCTCATTTTGCACTTGTTCATTCACCCCATCCTCCCCCTCTCTTATCACTTCCTCAATCGGTGGAGGAGTCACTACCCTAGTATCAGATGGGCTAGGTGCTCGTCCTCTTCCCCTAGAGGACGTCCTCCCACGACCTCTACCACGTCCCCTTGCCGCTGTTCTTCCTCGAGCCACAGCCCCAGTGGCTGGCTCAGTTGCTTCTTGTCTTGCCGGTGTTGGTGTTGACGTAGTCGTTGATCTAGTTCTAACCATCTGCGAAAGAGAGTGAAGATGGTCAGATACCAATTTGTATCGTCTAGATACCAATTGGACTCAAGTAGTAGCATGAAAGAAGGAATGAAAGAGTGAAATTTTTCCTAAAGTCTTATAGCCTCTCAAGGAAAAGTAAAGGCGTCCCCCTACCGTTCCTTAAGACTCTACTAGACCTGTTCTTGTGTGATGAGACCAACGAACCTAATGCTCTGATACCAAGTTTTGTCACGACCTAAATCCGGACCGCGACTGGCACCCACACTTACCCTCCTATGTGAGCGAACCAACCAATCTAAACCTTAACATTTCAATGTAACATCAACCGAAAATAATGCGGAAGACTTAAACTCATTAATAAAAACCAATTCAATAACTATCAATATTCAACATCTATTATTCCCAAAACCTGGAAGTCATCATCACAAGAACATCTACTTTAAACTACTAATTCTAAGAGTTTCTAA
>NC_090806.1:43992552-44000052 GCF_036512215.1 Solanum lycopersicum | reverse complement strand
GTTGAAGACGATGGCACGTTTGCTGCACTCCACAATTAAACAAGAAGACAACATAAAAGTAGGGGTCAGTAAAAAACACGGGTACTGAGTAGATATCATCGGCCAACTCGAAATAGGGAACAGTATATATCAAGTATTATCATAAATCAACTATAAAACTCAACATGCACAACAACAAGTACTATAATCATCAATAAGTACCATCAAGTTCATACGTGAGGACTCAAGCCCCAATACCATACTCATTTGGGAATCATGTTCGTTAGATTGAGTATATTAATATCTTTCAAGATTCATTATCTTTATTTCTCTCGTGTCGGTACGTGACACCCGATCCCCTAAATCTACGTGTCGGTTCGTGACACCCGATCCCCTAATTCTACGTGTCGGTTCGTGACACCCGATCCCCTAATTCTACGTGTCAGTTCGTGACACCCGATCCCCTAATTCTACGTGTCGGTTCGTGACACCCGATCCCCTAATTCTACGTGTCGGTTCGTGACACCCGATCCCCTACATGTGTCGGCACGTGACACTCCGATCCACTAATATCATTCTGTAAATCATCAAGCCTTCTCCATACCAAGGCATCATTATTAATAATGTATGTTCAAGTTTCTTTTCAAGATTTGGGATTCAATATTTTCATCATACTTAACTTATCACAATCACATCATCATATTCATGCAAACATTCAATTAAGCATATAGTAGGGTTTACAATACTACCAATACATATCATTCTCTATTAAGAGTTTACTATGAAAGCATGAAAACCATAACCTACCTCCACCAAAGAATTGAAATCAAGCAAGTTAATCCTCAAAGCTTGGCGTTTTTCCTCTTCTTCTTGATCGTTTCTCTCTCTCTTTCTCTGTCTCTCTTTGTTCTTTCTATTTTTCTTATTCCCCCCCCCCCTCTTTCTTTTACCCTAATTAGTATATAACTAAGAATAAAAGGTGGAAATAATACCCCACTAATTAGCTTAGGGTTACCTCTTTTAACCCTCAAGAATATGAGTTATTAACATAAACCCACGAAGTCTATAATTAAGGAAAGAATAGTCTAAAAACGTCCCTTAAAACTCCACCAGAAATCCGACTCTGCCTGGGATTTGCGTAACCTATGACGGGCCGTCGTGCCTGCGACGGTCCGTCCTGCAGGTCGTCGCAAAGTTCAGAGACCCAAATTTCCTCCAAGGGTCTGTGACGGTCCGTCACACCTGTGACGGTCCGTCCTGCCATTCCGTCACAAAGTTCAGAGAGTTGATCCTCCGTACCCAATTTCAGATTTTCTAAGTATTTTAGGACGAGACCCCCTCGACGGTCCGTCATGCCCATGACGATCCGTCGTGGGGTCCGTCGCTTCTGCCAGTTTTTCCAGAATTGAAGTCTGTTGCTCAAAACGACTAAACGGGTCGTTACAGTAGCTCAGTTGGAGCTTAGGTTGAAGCATCAGATCAACAACAAGCTCAAAGTATAGAATAGAACCATGAAGATGGAGTGAGTGGGAGTGTTGAAATAGCTAGGTGATTGAGCTTAGATTCTGTAATGGAAGAAGAGGTAGATTGTGAGAACACAGATCTAATGAAAATAGTAGCTGAGAACAAGATGGAAAGCAATGGAACAGTAGTTACGAAGCAATATGGAAACATTATAGCTGAAGAAAGTATGGGAACAAGAGGAGAAGAAGTGAACAAGGACAAAGAACCCTGGGTCAATATGTTTAAAAACAATCGAGCAGCTAACAATAGTATGCAGCTTAACTATTTCCCTCCACAAATAGTTAATGGTGAAACAATGGTGCAGTTGGAAGGTAAAGAAGTTCAGGATGAAGAAGCTAAGTGGAAGTGTGCACTCATAGCCTATGTAGTGGGTGAGTTTCCTGGATATAATGTTATGAATAGGTACATAATGATGAACTGGACCAAAGCAGGGAAACCGACATTTTATCTTCATGAGGAAGGTTACTTCATTGTTAAGTTTCAGAACTTGGATGATATGAATGAGATACTTTTCTCAGGTCTATACACTATAAACAATAGGCCCATTATTCTGAAACAGTGGTGCTCAGATTTTGATTTTGGGAAGGAATTCTTAGCTGAAATTCCATTATGGGTTAATTTTCCAAAGTTGCCACTTAATTGTTGGGGAGTTGGATCACTAAGTAGAATAGCAAGTGTACTACAAAGCAAACAAGGATCTCTTATGCTAGAATGTTGATAGAAGTTGATGTTACTAAAACCATTCCTCAACAAATTACAGTAGCTGATCCTAATGGAAGAACTTTTGTGCAAGAGGTTGTGATGGAATGGAAACCATAGTACTGTGATAAACGTTAGAAGATTGGACATTAGTGCAAATCAGTAACACAGGAGGAGATGCCAAGGAAGAAAAAGCCTTGGAAGAAAGTCACACAGATATGGCAGTATAAAGGACCAATACAACAGCAGTAGAAGACAGATGAAGTCATGAAGAAGCCTAGGGAAGATGGGAAGAATGTTGAGAAGGAGATTCAAGAGATAGAGAATGAAGAGGTGCATGTTTTTAAACAAACACCTGAGCTCAATCTAAGGCCTCAGAGGGGAAGTAAACAACTGGAGTTCAGCCTAGCTAATTTTCCTATACTATCTGTTATACCAACTAGAAATGGATTTGAAAGCTTAAGGCAAAGTAAACTGGCTTCACTTCCTCTGGATAGAGGTGGAGATCCAAAGACTTGTTAATGAAGTGGAGTGTGTGGAATGTGAGGGGGATGAATAAAAGGTATAAGCAGAAGGAGATTAGACTGCTTTTACATCAGAATACGACCTCTTTAGCAGGGTTAATTGAAACAAGAGTTAAAGAGATAAATAGTAATGCTATTCTAAAAGCAATTACTCCAGGGTGGAAGATCATACATAACTATAAGGATGCTGCAAATGGGAGGATTTGGTTAGTCTGGGATGATAGCTGGTATGATATAAAGTTACTAAAGAGTACTGCTCAAATGGTCCATTGCCAGGTTAATGAAAGAAGCAAAGGTTATCAGTTTAATGTCACGGTGGTCTATGGATACAATACTGCAGAAATGAGGAGAAGTTTATGGAATGAATTGAAGATGTTAACTCATAGTGTTTCAGAACCTTGGATCATAATAGATGACTTCAATGTTGTTTTATCTCCAAAAGATAGATTAGATGGAGTTCCTGTTACATTGAATGAGATCAAGGATTTTGAGGATTGTGTTAAAGATATGGGAATTACTGAACTACATTGGAAAGGTAATTACTATACTTGGACAAATAAACAAGTTGGTGCTGCTAGAATTGCCAGTAGAATAGATAGAGCACTTGGGAATGATTGCTGGATGGATAAATGGGGGCATGTTGTTCTAGAATATGGGGTTCCATGAGTGTCTGATCATAGCCCTATGCACTTGACACTACAGAAGAGTTATCACCAGATCAAAGTAGGCTTTAAATTCTTTAATGTGTGGATAGAACATGAAGCCTTTTTGGAAATGTTGGAAACAGTATGGAAGCAGGAATATGGAAGTGAAGTAATGAGAGGAATATGGTATAAGTTAAAGGCTCTTCAGCCAGTCTTGAGGCAATTGAATAAGAAAGAGTTCCAATATATAGGCTAGAAGATAGAGAAGGCAAGAAGTGAGCTTGAAGATCTTCAAGAGAAACTCTATAATCAAGCATAAGATGATCTAGTTAATAAAGAGAGGGAGTTATTAATACAACTGGAGAAATGGTCATTGTTAGAAGAAAATGCTTTAAGGCAAAAAGCAAGAGCTAGATGGATCACTTTAGGGGATACTAACATCAAGTACGTCAGTGCAGTGATAAAGGAAAGAAATCAAAAGAAGCAGATTAGGAGTAGATTATCACTAGATGGGAAGATGTTGTATGAACCTCAGGAGGTTCAAGAGGAATTTGTCAACTTTTATAAAAGTCTTATGGGGTCATCAGCAGGTAAACTTCCAGCCTTCAATGCTCAGGTGATGAAGAAAGGTCCAGTTCTATCAAGGCAACAAAGAATCCAACTGTGTACAGATGTAACAGAACAGGAGATATATACAGCTCTGCAGTCTATTGGGAATGATAAGGCACCAGGTATAGATGGTTATAATGCATTATTCTTTAAGCATACTTGGAAGATTGTTAAGAAAGATGTGGTTAAAGTTGTCACAGACTTCTTCACAAAGGGGAAGTTGTTTAAGCCATTCAACTGCACTCTTGTGTCTCTACTCCCAAAGGTCCAAAATCCTCAAACTGTGAAGGAGTACAGACCTATTGCATGCTGCACTGTGATATATAAGATCAATTCAAAGGTGATAACAAGGAGAATGCATGATGTTATGGCTGATATTATCTGTGAAAGTCAGGCTGGATTTATACCAGGGAGGAAGATTTCAGATAACATTATATTGGCTCATAAGCTAGTTAAGTCCTACACTAGGAAGAATATATCTCCTAGGAGTATGCTGAAGATAGATTTACAAAAAGCATATGACTCAGTTGAGTGGACTTTCTTAGAACAGGTAATGGGAAGATTGGGATTCCCAGAGATGTTTATTCAATGGGTGGTGAAGTGTGTGAAAACAGTGAATTATACTATTGTTGTTAATGGACAAACTACTCAGAGATTTGATGCAGCAAAAGGACTTAGACAAGGGGATCCTATGTCACCATTTCTCTTTGCCATAGCAATGGAATACCTCAGTAGATTGTTCAAAGAACTTAGAGAAGAAAAAGTGTTTAAGTATCATCCCAAACGTTTCAAGTTGGCCATTACTCACCTATGTTTTGCAAATGATTTACTTCTGTTTTCAAGGGGTGATCTGGAGTCCATTAAAATGCTGCAAAGATGTTTTTCAAAGTTCTCTCAAGCCTCAGTATTGTAGGCAAATCAGGCAAAAAGTTCCATCTACTGTGGAGGAGTGCAAATGGAGGTAAAGCAGCAAATCATACAACAGTTGGGATATACCATGGAGGAACTACCTTTCAAATACTTAGGAGTGCCTCTCTCAACAAAGAAGATGAACATAATACAATGGTATCCCCCCATTGACAAGATTATGGCAAGGATCAATTCATGGACACCCAAAAAGCTGTCTTATGCTGGAAGGACTCAACTGATTAAGACTGTCTTGTTTGGAGTTAAACACTACTGGGCACAATTGTTTATCATACCAGCAAAGATAATCAAAGTGATTAAAGGTCTATGCAGAAGCTACTTATGGTCAGGGGTTGGATATGTTACAAAAAAGGCCTTGATAGCATGGGAGAAAGTGTGTTGTCCTAAAAGTGAAGGAGGCATAGGATTGATCAATATGAGAATATGGAATAGAGCAGCTATAGCTAAGATGTGTTGGGATCTAGCAAACAAGGAAGATAAACTATGGATCAAATGGATACACACATACTATATAAAGGGGCAAAGAGAGTGGCAGAGGAAGAAGCAAGCAAGCTGGATGATACAAAAAGTGATGAATGCACAGCTAAATGTGGAACAAGTCCAGCAACTGCAAAGGAAGAATAAAGGGGTTATCAGACTACTTTATGATCACATGATGGGAGAACAACAAAAGCCAATATGGACCTGTCTTATGTTCAACAATGCTGCAAGGCCAAAAGCATATTTCATAATGTGGATCATGATGAATCAAAGGCTAGTAACAGTGGATAGACTGGCAAAGTGGGGAGTTGAAGTACAGAAGACCCGTGTGCTGTGCAAGAATGATGAAGAGACTGCAGAACATTTGATTACACAATGTAGTTTTGCAAGAAGATTATGGGGGAGACTGCTAAGCTGGACAGGAAAGCATAATGATATCCCAATGACTTGGGAGCATTTTGTTCAATGGTGAATTATACATGGGAAAGGGAAGAGATCAAAAGCAATGAAGTTCAAGACTGTACTTGCTGAAGGAAGCTATGGACTGTGGATGGAGAGAAATAGAAGAATTTTTGAACACAAGAGTAACACTACCTCTAACTATTGGAGGTCTGTAACCCTTTTTTGGACAATACCTCTTAATGTGTCCAGTCTCCCCACATCCATAACACTCTCTGGATTCAAGCATCGGCCTCTGTGAGAAAGAAGAAGTCTGAGGATAACCACCAAACTCAGAGAAATGTTGGCCGGTCTGAGGTGGACCCCCAACTACAGTCTATAGTGAAGACTGAATAGGTCGGGCGGGGTAACCTCCTGAACCCTGCCCTGTGGAGTAAGAACCATTAAACTCACCTCCCTTACGAAACCTTTTTGATGTCGCTGCCATGGTGAAGTCATCTGGCTTCACTCCCTCTACCTCTATCACGAAGTCTACCGCTTCTTGAAAGGATTTCGCTGTAGCCGCTACCTGTAAGGCTGAAATTCGCAACTCTGATCTCAACCCCTTCACAAAGCGGCGAATCCGCTCTTGTAGACTGAAACATAGTTGGGTGGCATACCTGGATAATGCGTGAAACTTAGCCTCGTACGCAGTAACCGACATCCTACCCTGCTCTAGGCTTAGAAACTCATCTCTCCTCCTATCCCTCAAAGTACGGGGTATATACTTCTCCATAAACAAGCTAGAGAATAATGCCCAAGTCATAGGTGGTGCCTCTGTTGGCTGACACTCAACATGTGACCGCCACCACATTTTGGCATTCCCTTGAAACTGATAGGTCACAAACTCAACACCAAATCGTTCTACTATGCCCATCTTGTGTAGTAGCTCATGACAATCGACCAGAAAATCGTAGGCATCCTCTGATTCAGCACCCTTGAAGACTGGAGGTTTCAATTTCAAGAACTTGCTAAAAAGTTCATGTTGATCACTCGTCATTATAGGCCCTGTAGTCAACCGAGGAAACGTGCCTATTTGCAATGAGGAATCCATGCGGGGAGCCATAGTAGCTGCATGTTGTACCTCCGGAACCGGAGTTATTGGTGCAGAAAACACTGGAGGTGTCTGGCCCTGATCAGATAACCCGCTAAGATAAGCAAGAACCTGAGTGATCATCTCTGGGGTAGGTTGGGGTGGCAATTCCTCATTCGGCACTTGTTCATTCCCCCCATCCTCACCCTCTCTTACTACTTCCTTAGTTGGTGGAGGAGTCACCGCCCTAGTACCAGATGGGCTAGGTGCTCTTCCTCTTCCTCTAGAGGACGTCCTCCCACGACCTCTTCCACGGCCTCTGGTCACTACTCCTCTTCGAGCCACAGCCCCAGTGGCTGGCTCAGACGCTTCTTGTCTTGCCGATGTTTGTGGTGGCGCAGTCGTTGTTGCTCTAGTTCTAACCATCTGCGGAATAGAGTGAAGATGGTCAGATACCAATTTGTATCACCTAGATACCAATTAGATCCAAGTAATAGCACGAAAGAAGAAAATAAAGAATGGAGTTTTCCTAAAGTCTTATAGCCTCTCAAAGAATAGTAAAGGCGTCCCCCTACCGTTCCTTAAGACTCTACTAGACTCGTTCTTGTGTGATGAGACCAACGAACCTAATGCTCTGATACCA
>NC_090806.1:43980052-43987552 GCF_036512215.1 Solanum lycopersicum | reverse complement strand
CTTCGGTGGAGGTAGGTTATGGTTTTTATACACTATTCATAGTAAACTCTTAATAGCGAATAATATGTATTTGGTAGTGTTGTAAACCCTTCTATATGCTTAATTGTGTGGTTGCATGTTGTGGTTATGTAATTGTGATGAAATAAGCATGATGAAGCTATTGAATCTTAAATCTTGAAAAAGAAACCCTAATCTACTTTGTTAATGATGATGCCTTAGTGTAAAAGAAGGCTTGATGAACGAAAGTAGTGAGATTAGGGGATCGGGTGTCACGTTCCGACACCAGGATTGTATATGGATCGGGTGCCACGTTCCGGTACCAGAATAGTATATGAGGATCGGAGTGTCACGTTCCGACACCAGGATAGTATATGGATCGGGTGCCACGTTTCGGTACCAGGATAGAATATGGATCGGGTGTCACGTTCCGACACCAAGATAGAATGAGGATCGGAGTGTCACGTTCCGACACCAGGATAGTATATGGATCGGGTGCCACGTTCCGGTACCAGGATAGAATATGGATCGGGTGTCACGTTCCGACACCATGATAGAATGAGGATCGGAGTGTCACGTTCCGACACCGGGATAGTATATGGATCGGGTGCCACGTTCCGATACCAGGATAGAATATGGATCGGGTGTCACGTTCCGACACCAGGATAGAATGAGGATCGGAGTGTCACGTTCCGACACCAGGATAGTATATTGAGGAGCGGAGTGTCACGTACCGACACGAGGGGAATAAAGATAATGAATCTTGAAAGATGTTAATATATTCAATCTAATGAACCTAATTCCCAAATGAGTATGATGAGGAGGTGTGAGTCCTCATTGATGTGCTTGGTGTTGTAACCAAGGGTTATAGTAACTGTAAATGCTGCATGCTAAGGATATTAGTTGATTTTATGATATTTCTTAATATATACTGTTTTCTATTTTGAGTTGGCCGATGATATCTACTCAGTACCCGTGTTTGTACTGACCCCCTACTTTTATGTTTTCTTCTTTGTTATTTGTGGAGTGCAGCAAACGTGCCGTCGTCTTCAACTCAACAGTAATTCAAGCCAGTCTTTACTACACCGGAAATTCAGGGTGAGCTAATGCTTCTAGCTTGGACTGGATCTTCTTCTTCAAGTCTTGATGCCTTGAACTTCCGGCATGGACTAGCTTTTACTTGTTTTAGCTTTTAGAATACTCTTAGTTTAGTAATTGATTATAGATGTTCTTGTGATGATGACTTCCAGATTTTGGGGATAATAATAGTTATTGATTTTATTAATGAGTTTAAGTCTTCCGCATTACTTTATGTTGATATTACATTGAAATGTTAAGGTTTAGATTGGTTGGTTCGCTCACATAGGAGGGTAAGTGTGGGTGCCAGTCGCGGCCCGGATTTGGGTCGTGACAAGTTTGGTATCAGAGCCTTAGGTTCGTTGGTCTCATCACACAAGAACGAGTCTAGTAGAGTCTTAAGGAACGGTAGGGGGACGCCTTTACTTTTCTTTGAGAGGCTATAAGACTTTAGGAAAATTCCATTCTTTCTTTCTTTCTTTCGTGCTATTACTTGGATCCAATTGGTATCTAGGTGATACAAATTGGTATCTGACCATCTTCACTCTATTTCGCAGATGGTTAGAACTAGAGCAACGACCGCACCAGCAGCGACAACGGCAAGACAAGAAACGTCTGAGCCAGCCACTGGGGCTGTAGCTCGTAGCGGAGTAGCGGCAAGAGGCCGTGGAAGAGGTCGTGGGAGGATGTCCTCTAGAGGGAGAGGACAAGCACCTAGCCCATCTGGTACTAGGGCGGTGACTCCTCCACCGACTGAGGAAGTGATAAGAGAGGGTGAGGAAGGGGAGACTGAACAAGTGCAAAATGAGGAATTGTCACCCCAACCTACCCCAGAGATGATCAATCAGGTTCTTGCTTATCTTAGCGGGTTATCTGATTAGGGTCAGACACCTCCAGTGTTTTCTACACCAGCACCTCAGGCTCCGGAGGTACAACATGCGACTACAATGGCTCCCCGCATGGATGTTCCATTTGAAATAAGCACATTTCCTCGTCTGACTACAGGGCCTATAATGACAAATGATCAGCATGAACTTTTCAGTAAGTTCTTGAAATGGAAACCTCCAGTCTTCAAGGGTGCTGAATCGGAGGATGTTTATGATTTTCTGGTTGACTGTCATGAGCTACTACACAAGATGGGTATAGTAGAACGGTTTGGTGTTGAGTTTGTGACTTATAAGTTTCAAGGGAACGCCAAAATGTGGTGGCGGTCACATGTTGAGTGTCAACCAACAGAGGCACCACCTATGACTTGGGCAAACTGGAGCCACTACATCACAACATGGTAGGGGCAACGGACAGACAGGTGAGAGGGCCCATTGTTATGCTTTTCCCGGGTGGTCAGATAATGAGATTTAGTGTTGCATTCACATTGTGAAACCAACTAGTTTATTACTAGAGGAACTAAGATTGAGCATTATTTTGAAGGAAAATTTTAGTGGTTGAGCATTATTTTAAAGAAAATCTTTAGTGGTGGATCTTTGGTACAATATTAATACATTTAGGTTGTGAAATGTATCTTGAGGGTTCTGAATGAGTACTGACGATTTTATCTTAAGCTTCAAAAGGTAGATTGATACTAAAATAACAAACTTATAGGGAAAGAAAGTCCTAGTGGATATACTTGGGTGATGTAAATTGAAGATTTAGCAAGAAAGTGCATATAAATTGGGTTAGTCCCTTGAATTTGATTGGTATACCTAAGTTTAAGGTGTTAGATCGAGAAAAAGATTCACTTCATGGTGATAAAAGGGTCTAACAGAATTTGCACCATGAGAAGAATTTGAGAAAAGTGAAGGAATAAGACCTCTCGTATAAACCCATGGTGTATAGTTGATGGTTGTATTGATTTTTGCGTATGAGTTTAGATATGACTGTGAGAGGTGAAGTAGTTCGATATAGACCTACTAGAACTTATCATCGACTTTTATAAAGATTGAGTTTTGAATTGGATTGCAAACAATGAGGCATGAAGAATTTAGTATTCTACATGGGGTTAGATTGCTCAATTTTGGATAGATGACTTAAGAATGATGCATAAGGTGTAATATAATTCTACATGGTTATTAAGAATTTAGAGTTGGAATAATACTACTCTGTTGATGGAATTACATAGAATATTATGATGTGTTACATAGATATTTAATGGTGAATAAAGGTTATGAGCTAATAGGGTACATAAAAATTTGAATGACCAAGAAACTTTCTAAGTGTTGGCATGAGGTATATGATGGTTTAGAAGGTAGCTAAAGCATGATATGTGGAAGTGGTGTGAGGTTGACTTGAGGTTTGATTTAATAGTTTATCGTAATGGAAAGTTACTATCAAATTTTAAATAATGTGTAGCCTTGCTAGGAACTCGTAATTGTCATGAAATGCTTAAATAGAAAGAGAAATAGACATAGTTTGAACATATATTTTATAAGAGTTCTTTGATACTAATGGTGGTTTTGGAGTACGGTAGATGATCGGTGTGGTTATGATGTTTTGTTAATACGAAAAGTGTCGACTTCATTGGATGTATGGTTCAATAAAGTAAGTATGTGTGCAATTATAATAGGGACTAAATTGGTGATTGTGGGTAGCTAGAAAATCAAAGAGATAGAGTCAGATGAATGAAGATGTTTGATATGGAAACTATTGAAAAAAAATATATATATATATATATGAAGTAATTCGACCTTGGTTATATACATTCTTACGTGAACAACTACTTCATTTGGGTGTGATTTAGAGTATGATTCGTTTTCTACGTCCTCACGTGTTTTCACATCTATGGGTTGATTTCTAGTGGTGAATCGGATGTAAAGATCCTCTTATGTCCTCTTGATAGGGTAGGATCCTTGGGCAAACTTAGTATTTTAATTATGATAGAATTGGTGTTGTTTGGAATAGCTAAAGTATATCAGTAGTTCTATACGCACAAACTTGCTTTTGAGAATCTATATAAGAGCTACTATGAAGAGTTACAATTGCCTAAGAGTAATTTTAGAGGTTCTGCAATTTGAAGTGTATCCCTTGTTGGTGTTTACTTGATATTATTCTTCCCTGGGTTAGATATGTTGATTCTCCCTTTATGAGTAATCGATGTCTAAAGCTAATATTTTCATCACTTAAGCTTGTGATGAGATTGTGTTGTGAAAAGAAAACCCTGATAAGATTTGTGATGGTTTGTGCATTATGAGTGTGTAGTAGTTGGTTAAAAATCCACTTCTGGTTGTAGCCACTTTTGCTTTAAAATTTTATCGTGGTTATGTTAGATAATATTTGTTCAGATGGTTGTGTCAAGGTCTAGTTGGAGGATAGATCAGTTGAAAAGTCCATTATTAGAAATTTTTTTGTTGTTAGTTGAGCTAACATACATCAATAATTATTCCTAGAGTAGTGAGATGGACCCATTTAAGGCATTGTTGTGAGGAGGTGTAGATCTTCAATTAATTGGTTTAACACTTTTGATATAAGACCAAGGGTACTACTATTTCGAATGAACTTTTGAGACAACTACCCTTTCTTGCCTTGCCTTCCTTTGATCATTCGAGGACGAACGATGGGTAAATTGGTATCTATTGTAACGACCCTTTTAGTTGTTTTGAGAGCTAAAGCCTTGTGTTTCATAAAATAATTTTTCGGTAGATTATAATTGGATATTTTGGACTATTCGTAATTACAATTATGAATTTAGTGGGGTAGTTTTTATAATTAAGTTAAATGATGATTAAAGAAAATAACTTTATAATTAATAAGGGGTCACTTTTACCACTTTTATAATTAGTCATATAATAATTAGGGTAAAACTAATTAGTAGAAGAAAAGAAAAGAAGAAAGAAAAGAATAACAGAAAGCAACGTGAAGGGAAGATGAAGGTGGAGCGACTCAGGTAAACCATCCGCCACGCTTTTGTATTTGAAATATGGGTGTAAATTATCGGATTATCATTACTATTATAATGTTGGGTGAAAGAATGAAATTGTGGGTACTGCGGATACGTGTTTACTGCCGTTGCGATGCTTTACCTTACAAGTCCGGTGGCACTGCATACTAAATTTGGTAGTCTGTAATTATTATGGTCGCTGGAGGGATAGGTTTTACCAATTTAATAATGTGAATTGGAAAGAAGTTGAAAATTGAAAGTGGCTAATGATTGCCATGATAATGACAATGATTGAATAATCATGACTTACATATGTGATTATTTAAGAATGGACTAAGTACAATGCAGGCAAAAAGTTTTACATCCTAGCGTACAGATAGATTGATACCCGTGAATATCAGTCCTTGATGTTGATGATATATTTTTTACATATGATCCACTACAATTTAAGTTTAACTTATTGACATACGTAATTAAATTTTAGGTGTATAGAATTGTTTAAATTCTATTAAAGATATGCTAATAAGAAGAATTAAGACATACCCTTAAATTTGAACTTTAGCAAATTGATTATAGAATTAAATGAGTTTTTGGGTCTAGGATAGCCATAGAATAATATTAGTGTTTATAAAATCGTTAACTTACAAATTATGCACATATATTTTATAGATTGGAAAGGGTCGGAATAATTGAGGAAAGGAAAAGTATTGGATAAGTAGCTTGCTTGATTTCGGTTCTTCGGTGGAGGTAGGTTATGGTTTTTATACACTATTCGTAGTAAACTCTTAATAGCGAATGATATGTATTTGGTAGTGTTATAAACCCTTCTATATGCTTAATTGTGTGGTTGCATGTTGTGGTTATGTAATTGTGATGAAATAAGCATGATGAAGCTATTGAATCTTAAATCTTGAAAAAGAAACCCTAATCTACTTTGTTAATGATGATGCCTTAGTGTAAAAGAAGGCTTGATGAACGAAAGTAGTGAGATTAGGGGATCGGGTGTCACGTTTCGACACCAGGATAATATATGGATCGGGTGCCACGTTCCGGTACCAGGATAGTATATGAGGATCGGAGTGTCACGTTCCGACACCAGGATAGTATATGGATCGGGTGCCACGTTCCGGTACCAGGATAGAATATGGATCGGGTGTCACGTTCCGACACCAGGATAGAATGAGGATCGGAGTGTCACATTCCGACACCAGGATAGTATATGGATCGGGTGCCACGTTCCGGTACCAGGATAGAATATGGATCGGGTGTCACGTTCCGATACCAGGATAGAATGAGGATCGGAGTGTCACGTTCCGACATCAGGATAGTATATGGATCGGGTGCCACGTTCCGGTACCAGGATAGAATATGGATCGGGTGTCACGTTCCGACACCAGGATAGAATGAGGATCGGAGTGTCACGTTCCGACACCAGGATAGTATATTGAGGAGCGGAGTGTCACGTACCGACACAAGGGGAATAAAGATAATGAATCTATAAAGATGTTAATATATTTAATCTAATGAACCTAATTCCCAAATGAGTATGATGAGGAGGTGTGAGTTCTCATTGATGTGCTTGGTGTTGTAACCAAGGGTTATGGTAACTGTAAATGCTGCATGCTAAGGATATTAGTTGATTTTATGATATTGCTTAATATATACTGTTTTCTATTTTGAGTTGGCCGATGATATCTACTCAGTACCCGTGTTTGTACTGACCCCCTACTTTTATGTTTTCTTCTTTGTTATTTGTGGAGTGCAGCAAACGTGCCGTCGTCTTCAACTCAACAGTAATTCAAGCCAGTCTTTACTACACCAGAAATTCAGGGTGAGCTAATGCTTCTAGCTTGGACTTGATCTTCTTCTTCAAGTCTTGATGCCTTGAACTTCCGGCATGAACTAGCTTTTACTTGTTTTAGCTTTTAGTATACTCTTAGTTTAGTAATTGATCATAGATGTTCTTGTGATGATGACTTCCAGATTTTGGGGATAATAATAGTTATTGATTTTATTAATGAGTTTAAGTCTTCCGCATTACTTTATGTTGATATTACATTGAAATGTTAAGGTTTAGATTGGTTGGTTCGCTCACATAGGAGGGTAAGTGTGGGTGCCAGTCGCGGCCCGGATTTTGGGTCGTGACAAATAATAACAATAATAATAATAATAATAATGATAATGATAAAGATAATAATAATAATTATAATAATAATAGTAATGATAATAATGATAATAATAATAATAATAACAACAACAACAACAACAATAATAATAGTAATAATAGTAACAATAAATAATAATAATAGTAATAATAATAATAATAGTAATAATAATGATAATAATAGTGATGATAATAATAATAATAATGATAACAATTATAATAATAATAATAATAGTAATAATAATAATAATAATAATATATTTATAATTAAAATAATAATTAAAATAACAATAATAATGATAATAATAATAATTATAATAATAATAATAATAATAATAATTGTAATAATAATAATAATAATAATGATGATGATAATAATAATAATAATAAT
>NC_090806.1:43950052-43965052 GCF_036512215.1 Solanum lycopersicum | reverse complement strand
TCAAGGCATCAAGACATGAAGGAGAAGATCCAGTCCAAGCTAGAAACGTTAGCTCACCCTGACGATCCGGTGTGACGAAGACTGGCTTGAGTTACTGTTGAATCGAAGATGACGGCACGTTTGCTGCACTCCACAAATAACAAGAAGAAAAACATAAAAGTAGGGGTCAGTACAACCCACGGGTACTGAGTAGATATCATCGGTCAACTCAAAATAGAGAACAGTATATATCAAGTAATATCATAAATCAACTATAAAACTCAACATGTAGCAACAACAAGTACTATAATCATCAGTAAATACCATCAAGTTCATCCATGAGGGCTCAAGCCTCAACACCATACTCATTTGGGAATTAAGTTTTATTAAATTGAGTATATTATCATCTTCCAAGATTCATTATCTTTCTTCCTCTTGTGTCGGTACATGACACTCCGATCCCCTACTACTATGTGTCGGTACGTGACACTCCGATCCCCTAATTCTATGTGTCGGAACGTGACACTCCGATCCCCTACATGTGTCGGAACGTGACACTCCGATCCCCTACATATGTTGGTACGTGACACTCCGATCCCCTAATTCTATGTGTCGGAACGTGACACTCTGATCCACTAATATCATTCTGTAAATCATCAAGCCTTCTCTATACCAAGGCATCATCAATCCTATTACTTTAATTCATCAAGCCTTCTTCTATACCAAGGCATCGTCATTAATAATGTATATTAAAGTTTCTTTTCAAGATTTGGGATTCAATATTTTCATCATGCTTATCTTATCACAATCACATAATCATATTCATGCAAACATACCATTAAGCATATAGTAGGGTTTACAATACTACCAATACATATCATTCACTATTAAGAGTTTACTTATGAAAGCATGAAAACCATAACCTACCTCCACCGAAGAATTGAAATCAAGCAAGTTAATCCTCAAAGCTTGGTGTTTTCCTCTTCTTCTCGATCGTTTCTCTCTCTCCCTTCTTGTTCTTTCTATTTTCTTATTCAAACCCTCTTTCTTTTACCCTAATTAATATATAATTAAGAATAAAAGATGGCAATAATACCCCACTAATTAACTTAGGGTTACCTCCTTTAACCCCCAAGAATTTGAGTTATTAATATAAACCCACAAAATCTATAATTAAGGAAGGAATAGTCCAAAAACGTCCCTTAAAACGTGTAAGGAAATCCGGTTCTGCCTGGGATTTGCGCAACCTGTGACGGGCCGTCGTGCCTGCGACGGTCTGTCCTGCAGGTCGTCGCAGAGTTCAGAGACCCAAATTTCCACCAAGGGTCTGTGACGGTCCGTCACACCTGTGACGGTCCGTCCTGCCATTCCGTCACAAAGTTCAGAGAGTCGATTTTTAGTACCCAACTTCAGATTTTCTAAGTGTTTTGAAATGAGACCCTGCGATGGTCCGTCGTGCCCATGACGGTCCATCGTGGGGTCCGTCGCTTCTGCCAGTTTTTCCAGAAATAAAGTCTGTTGCTCAAAACGACTAAATGGGTCGTTACAATAGATACCAATTTACCCATCGTTCATCCCCAAACGATCACAAGAAGAAAAACAAGGGCGGGAAGGAGTACCTGAATCTTTAAACAGATGTGGGTATCTTTCTTGCATATCTGCCTCCTTCTCCCAAGTGGCTTCTTCAACCGGTCGATTCTTCCATTGCACCTTGATGGATGCAATCTCTCTTGACCTCAACTTGCGAACTTCTCTATCTAAAATAGCAACAGGCTCCTCCTCATAAGACAAGTTCTCATCAAGCAAAACGGAATCCCAACGGATAATGTAGTTTCCATCCCCATGGTATCTTTTCAACATCGACACATGGAATACCGGATGTACTCCGGACAGCCCTGGAGGCAAGGCTAACTCATAAGCCACCTCTCCTACTCGCTTAACTACTTCAAATGGTCCAATGTACCTTGGACTTAGTTTACCCCTTTTACCAAACCGCATCACCCCTTTCATTGGTGAAACTTTCAACAAGACTTGTTCACCCTCCATGAACTCTAAGTCTCTAACCTTTCGATCTGCATATTCTTTTTGTCTACTTTGCGCCGCTAGAAGCTTTTCTTGAATAGACTTCACTTTCTCTATCGAATCCCTCAAAAGGTCAGTACCCCAAGGCCTAACCTCAAATGCATCAAACCAACCAATGGGAGACCTACATCTCCTCCCATATAATGCTTCAAATGGGGCCATATCAATGCTCGAGTGATAGCTATTATTGTATGAAAATTCCGCTAAGGGTAAGAAGCTATCCCAATGGCCGCCAAATTCTATCACACACGCACGGAGCATATCCTCCAACACTTGAATCGTTCGCTCAGACTGACGATCGGTCTGGGGATGGAACGCAGTACTAAGGTCCAACCTAGTACCCAATTCAGCATGCAATGTTTTCCAAAACTTAGAAGTAAACTGCGTACCTCTATCTGATATGATGGATAGTGGAACCCCATGCAATCGCACCACTTCCGAGATGTAAAGTTTGGCTAACTTTTCTGCATTGTAAGTCACCTTGACCGGAATGAAATGAGCAGATTTAGTTAACCTATCAACAATCACCCAAATGGAGTCATACTTACCCATTGTCTTCGGAAGACCAACCACAAAATCCATTGCAATTCTTTACCACTTCCATTCCGGAATGGGCATTCTCTGAAGTGTTCCTCCGGGCCTTTGGTGTTCATACTTTACTTGTTGAAAGTTTGGACATTTGGCAATAAAATCCACAATGTCACGCTTCATTCTACTCCACCAAAAGTGTTGTTTTAGGTCACGATACATCTTGGTTGCACCCGGATGTATAGAATACCTTGAACTATGAGCCTCTGTCAGAATTGTGTTGATCAAATCATCGACGCGGGGTACACATACCCTTCCCTTGATCCTCAAAACACCATCCTCGTCGATTTGTGCTTCCTTAGACTCTCCTCGCAATACCTTATCTTGAATTCTACGCGGTTTCTCATCATCAGACTGTCTTCCCTTAATCTTGTCAAGGAAGAAAGATCTTGCCTCCACAGAAGCCAACAATCCTCCCCTCTCATTTACTTCTAATCTCATCAAGTCATTAGCTAGAGTTTGAACCTCTCTAGCCAATGGGCGTCTAGAAGCTTGCAAGTGAGCTAGACTTCCCATGCTTCCCACCTTCCTACTTAAAACATCCGCTACAACATTCGCCTTCCCCGGATGATACAAGATAGTGATGTCGTAGTCCTTTAGTAATTCCATCCATCTCCTCTGTCTTAAGTTCAAATCTTTCTGAGTAAAGACATACTGAAGGCTACGATGATCCGTATAGATCTCACACTTAACCCCATATAAATAGTGTCTCCATTGTTTTAATGCAAACACTACCGCGGCCAATTCCAAATCATGAGTGGGATAGTTACGTTCATGCACTTTTAATTGTCTTGAAGCATAAGCAATCACACTATTCTCTTGCATTAGTACTGCACCCAAACCAGAATAGGATGCATCACAATAAACAATGAAGTTCTTACCCTTTACTAGCAAGGTAAGGATAGGTGCGGTAGTCAACAAAGTCTTGAGCTTCTGAAAGCTTTCCTCACATTCATCCGACCATACAAATGGGACATTCTGCTTAGTCAAGTTCGTCAATTGGGAAGCGATAGAAGAGAATCCCTTGACGAATCAGCGGTAGTAGCTAGCTAACCCAACAAAGCTCCTTATTTCTGACACATTAGTAAGTCTTACCCAATTCTTCACTGTCTCAATCTTAGAAGGATCCACCATCACTTCATCCTTAGAAACCACGTGTCCCAAGAAGGACACTGCATCTAGCAAAAACTCACACTTAGAGAACTTGGCATAAAGCTTTTTCTCCCTTAACATTTCCAATACCATTCTCAAATGCTCTTCATGTTCCTTCTTGCTCTTTGAGTATACCAATATATCATCAATAAATACGATCACGAAGAGGTCCAAATATGGCTTAAAAATCCCGTTCATCAAGCTCATGAATGCAGCAGGGGCATTCGTAAGACCAAAAGACATCACTACAAATTCGTAATGCCCATACCTCGTTCGAAAAGCAGTCTTTGGCACATCTGTTGCCCGTATTTTCAATTGATGATAACCGGATCTCAAGTCAATCTTAGAGAAGACACAAGCACATTGTAACTGATCGAACAAGTCATCAATGCGGGGAAGAGGATACTTGTTCTTTATGGTTACCTTGTTTAGTTGTCTGTAGTCTATACACATTCGAAAACTCCCATCCTTCTTCTTCACAAACAAAACCGGAGCACCCCAAGGGGATGCACTTGGCCTAATGAAGCCCTTGTTCAATAACTCTTGAAGTTGTGCCTTTAACTCTCTTAACTCTGCGGGGGCCATTCTATAAGGGGGTATCGAAATGGGGCGTGTGCCCGGTTCAAGATCGATACAGAAGTCAATATCCCTATCCGGTGGCATACCAGGAAGATCTGCAGGGAACACATCCCGAAACTCACGAACTACTGAAACCGACTCAATCAAAGGTACTTGGGTAGTGTCATCCTTGAGATGTGCCAAGAAAGTTAAACACCCTTTACTAATCATTTTCTTAGCACGAAGAAAGGAGACGATGCGGACTGGATTGGAAGTGTAGTCACCCTCCCACACTAACGGGTCTGTCCCAGGCTTGGCTAACGTCACCGTTTTAGCATTACAATCCAAGATTGCAAATTGTGGAGAAAGCCAAGTCATACCCAGAATCACATCAAAATCATCCATTTCTAAGATAACCAAATCTACATAAGTGTTGCTCCCCACAAAGTTTACCAAACAAGACCTATATACCTTTTCAACTACCACAGACTCACCCACCGGAGTAGAGACACGAATAGGCATATCAAGTAATTCACAATGTAAATTTAGACCATTAGCAAATGAGGAAGATACATAAGAAAACGTGGATCCAGGATCAAACAATACAGAAGCCATGCAATCACAAACCAGAAGATTACCTGTGATGACAGCATCAGATGCCTCCGCTTCAGACCGCCCAGGGAAAGCGTAACAATGGGCCCTATCGTTCGTCTGTCCGTTGCCCCTACCATGTTGTGATGTAGTGGCCCCAGTTTTCCTATTACCTCTGTTATTTTGGTGACCACCATTACCTCGACCACCACGTCCTCCAGAATAACAGCCTCTACCATGACAACCTCTACCTCTAGCTATTGGGGGTCTATAACTTTGTCTGGGACAATTTTTCCTAATATGTACAATCTCCCCACATCCATAACACTCTCTGGAGTCAAGCATAGGCCCCTCGGAGAAGTGTTGACCGGTCTGAGGTGGTCCCCCAACTACAGTCTGTAGTGAAGACTGAATTGGTCGGACTGAGTAACTTCCCGAACCATGTCCTCTAGTGTAAGAACCATTAAACTCACCTCCCTTTCGAAACCTTTTTGATGTCGATGTTGTGGTGAAGTCGTCTGGCTTCACTCCTTCCACTTCTATCACAAAGTCTACCACTTCTACCTTTTTGAGCTAACGCTTCTAGCTTGGACTGGATCTTCTCCTTCATGTCTTGATGCCTTGAACTTCCGGCATGGACTAGCTTCTTATGTATTTTTAGCTTCTTAGAAACTCTTAGAATTAGTAGTTTAAAGTAGATGTTCTTGTGATGATGACTTCCAGGTTTTGGGAATAATAGATGTTGAATATTGATAGTTATTGAATTGGTTTTTATTAATGAGTTTAAGTCTTCCGCATTACTTTCTGTTTATATTATATTGAAATGTTAAGGTTTAGATTGGTTGGTTCGATCACATAGGAGAGTAAGTGTGGGTGCCAGTCGCGGCCCGGATTTGGGTCGTGACACTAGGACATGTATGTCAAGTGGAGGCTGATTCAAAAGAGGAGGCAATAAAGAAAAGAAAGCCATGGAAGAAAGTAACTCAAACATTGCAATATAAAGGGCCAATCTCATAGAAGAATGACAAGAGAAGAGGGGTGAACATAGACAAGAGAACATTCTCATTCCAAACTAGAATAAGCAGAAGGAAGAGCAGGAATAAGAACAGGTGATAGAAAAGGAGTTAGAGCAGCAAATACCAAAAAATAATGAAGTACAAGATTATAGACAGCTGGAACTGTGCTTGGCTAACCTTCCTATACTGAAACCAATACCAACAAGGAATGGATTTGAGAGTCTTATGCATAATAAAATGGCTTCACTATCTATTGATAAAGGTGGAGAACCAAAGACTTGTTGATGAAGTGTCTCTTTTGGAATGTGAGGGGTATGAATAAAAGGTATAACCAGAAGGAGATTAAACTGCTTTTACAAAATAAAGTGAGTTTGGCTGGATTAGTGGAAACAGGAGTTAAAAGTAAAAATGTGAACTCAGTTCTTAAAGGAATAGCACCAGGGTGGCAGGTTCTATATAACTATGTTGATAGTCCTAATGGAAGGATTTGGTTGAAATGGGATGATAACTGGTATGAGGTCAAGAAGATTAATAGCTCAGCTCAAATGTTGCATTGTCAGGTAAATGAAAGAAGTAAAGGCTACCAGTTTATTTTAACTGTAGTGTATGGCTTTAATACAGTTGAACAGAAAAAAAGTTTATGGAATGAAATGGAATCAATGGCAAAAGGTATCTCTCAACCTTGGCTTATAGTAGGGGATTTTAATGTTATATTGTCTACTAAGGATAGATTAGCTGGTGTGCCTGTTACTACTAATGAGATAAAAGATTTTGGTGAGTGTGTGAGAGACATGGGGGTTAATGAATTGCAGTGGACAAGGAATTACTACACTTGGACTAACAAACAATGTGGGAATGGTAGAATTTCCAGTAGAATAGATAGAGCATTTGGAAATGATGACAGGATGGATAAATGGGGGCATGTAAATGTAGATTATGGGACTCCTAGCATATCAGATCATAACTCTATGATGTTAATTCTTCAAAAAAATTAGCAACATGGGAAAGGTAGCTTTAAATTCTTCAATGTTTGGACTGAGCATGAGAGTTTTATGGAAATAGTAGAAACTATCTGGAAAAAAGAGTATGGTTATAACAAAATGAAGCAGGTGTGGTGTAAATTGAAGGATCTTCAGCATGTGCTAAAACAGTTAAACAGGAAAGAATTCAAGTGTATTGGGAAACAGATTGATATGGCTAGAATAGAGGTTGCAAATGTTCAAATCCAGCTAAATGAGCAAGTTACTGATGAGTTTATTGTGAAGGAGAAAGAGTTGTTGATTAAGCTTGAAAAATGGTCATTGATAGAAGAAAGTGCTCTGAGACAGAAATCAAGGATCAAATGGATACAATTAGGGGATGCAAATAACAAGTATTTCAGTTCAGTCATTAAAGAGAGAACTAAAAAAAACAAATAAGAAGTATTATGTCCTTAAATGGCAAGATGCTTTATGATCCACTGGGAATCCAAGAGGAGTTTGTGATGTTCTATAAGAGTCTTATGGGATCTTCAGCAGGTAAGTTGCCAGCCATTAATGCACAAGTGATGAAAAGAGGGCCTACATTGACAAAACAACAAAGATTACAATTGTATACTGCAGTAGCTGATCAAGAGATCTATGAAGGCTTGAAATCCATAGGTAATGATAAAGCACCAGGGATAGATGGATACAATGCTTTCCTTTTTAAGCATACTTGGCAGATTATTAAAGGGGATGTCACTGAAGCTGTTAAGAGTTTCTACACAACTGGAAATCTTCATAAAGACTTCAATTGTACTCTAGTGTCTCTCATACCAAAAGTTCAGAATCCTAAAACTGTGAAAGAGTATAGGCCTATAGCTTGTTGTAATGTGATGTATAAGATTATTTCCAAAGTGTTAACCAACAGATTGCATGGGGTGATTTAGAGTGTTATTTGTGAAAGCCAAGCAGGGTTTATCCTAGGAAGGAAAATTGCTGATAATATAGTGCTTGCTCATGAATTGGTTAAACCTTATACTAAAAAGCATATTTCTCCTAGAAGCATGCTGAAGATTGATCTGCAGAAAGCTTATGATTCAGTGGAATGGGACTATTTGGAGAAAGTAATGTTTGGGTTAGGCTTCCCAGAGATGTTTGTGCAATGGATAATGAAATGTGTTAAAGCAATGAACTACTCCATACTAGTTAATGGACAGACTTCACAGAGTTTTGATGCAGCTAAAGGATTGAGGCAAGGAGATCCAATGTCTCCCTTCTTGTTTGCTATAGCTATGGAGTATCTTAGTAGGATTATTAAGGGGCTTAAAGAAGATAAGCAGTTCAAGTATCACCCTAGGTGCTCTAAACTTGATATTACTCATCTATGTTTTGCAGATGATCTATTAATGTTTGCTAGAGGAGATCTGGAATCTGTTAAAGCTATTCAATTGTGTTTTACTCAGTTTTCTCAAGCTTCAGGATTACAAGAAAATCTAAGTAAGAGCTCAATATATTATGGAGGGGTTCAGCAGGAAGTGAAGAATAAGATTCTGTAGCATCTAGGATACAATATGGAGGAACTCCCTTTCAAGTACTTGGGAGTGGCTTTATCAACGAAGAAGATGTTTGTGATGCAATGGTACCCCCTCATAGAGAAAATAATGCCAAGAATCAATTCATGGACAGCTAGGAAGCTATCATATGCTGGAAGAACTCAGCTAGTTCAGACAATCTTGTTTGGTGTTCAAGCATACTGGACTCAACTGTTCCGATTTTCAGCTAAGGTAATCAAACTAATAGAAAGTATGTGTAGAAGTTATCTATGGTCTGGAGTAGGAAAGGTGACTAGGAAAGCTATAATAGCATGGGAGAGAGTTTGCATGCCTAAAAATGAAGGTGGTATGGGGTTGATAAACATGCAAGTGTGGAATAGAGCAGCAATAGCCAAGCTTTGTTGGGATTTAGCAAACAAGGAAGACAAGCTAAGGATCAAATGGATACATACATATTACTTGAGAGGACAGAATGAATGGAAGAAGAGAGAACAAGCTAGTTGGATGATCAGGAAAACAATGAATGCTAAACAAATAGTTGATCAAGTTCAATTAAAAGAAGGAAAAGGAATGGTTAAGCAAATCTATGATTATCTGAGAGGGAACAAACTAAGCCTGATTGGAAGTGTCTAATGTTTAAGAATGCAGCAAGGCCAATATCTATCTTCACACTATGATGAATAGAAAGCTAGCAACAGTGGATAGACTCGCTAAATGGGGATTAGCACATGATACAACTTGTGTACTGTGTAAAAATGTGGATTAAAGTCTGGATCATATGTTCTTACAGTGTCACTATGCAGGGGAAGTATGGGAAAGAGTATTAACATGGGCTGGTTTCCACAACAACAGGCCAAAGACTTGGGCACAATTTGTGCATTGGTGTATTCAACATGGGAAAGGGAAGACTACAAAAGCTCAACTATTTAAGATAATTTTAGCTGAAGGTGTGTATGCAGTGTGGAATGAGAGAAACAAGAGAATTTTTTAAGACAAGAAGTGCTTGATAGATGAGGTAGTTAAGAAGATAGCCTATGTAACTATTGCAAGATCTCCTATTAGTATTAACAAGGTTATTAGTCATAGGAAGATATGAAGTATAGTTAGTATTGTTGGTGTAAAAGTGATATATTTTTCTGTTTGATTAAGCATGCTGTGATAGCTGCTTGTTTTGTAATCTTGGTTCGGTAATTAATGAATTGGTTACCAAAAAATAATAATAGTAATAATAGTAATAATAGTAGTAGTAGTAGTAGTAGTAGTAATAATAATAATAATAATAATAATAATAGTAATAATAATAATATTAATAAGAATAATGATAATAATAATAATGATGATAATAATAATAATTATAGTAATAATAATAATAACAATAATAACAATAATAATAATAATGATAAAAATAATAATAATGATAATACTAATAATAATGATGATGATGATAATAATAATATTTATAATAATAATAATGATAATGATAATGATAATAATAATAATAATAACAACAACAACAATAGTAATGATGATAATAATAATAATAATAATAATAATAATAATAATAAAAATAATGATAATAATAATAATAATATTAATAATAACAATAATAGTAATAATAATAATAATAATAATAATGATAATAATAATGATAATAATAATAAATGTGATAATAATAATAATAATAATAATAATAATAATGATGATTATGATAATAATAATAATAATAATAATAGTTATGATAATAATAATAATAATAATAATAATAATAGTTATGATAATAATAATAATAATAATAATAATAACAATGAATAATAATACTAATAATAATAATAATAATAACAACAATAATAATAATAATAGTAATAATAGTAACAATAATAGTAATAATAGTAATAATAAGAATAATAATAATAATGATAATGATAATGATAATAATTATAGTAATATAGTAATAATAATAATAATATTAGTAAAAACAATAATAATAATGTAACTAATAATATTAATAATAACAATAATAATATAATAATAATAATAATAACAATAACAATAATAGTAATAATTATAATAATAATAATAATAATAATATTAATTATAATAATTATTATTATTATAATAATGATAATGATAATAATAATAATGAAAATAGTAATAATAATTAATAATGATAATGGCGAGGGGAAGAGGAAGAGGAAGAGCAAGAGCAAGAGGCTGGAAAACATCACTACTGACAGTTGGTAGCTCAGTTGGAGCTCGGGTGGAAGCAATAGAGGTAAATGAACAGGACCAAGCTTAAAATGAAGAAAGGAAATTTGAAGAAGGATTTTCTGTGAGCTCCAAAGTATCTAGAAGATTGAGCTTAAATTCTGCATTGGAAAAGGAGGAAGCTCATGAGAACTCAGATCTAGTGCAATTAGAAGCTGAGAGCAAAGTGTAAGGCAATGGAACAGTAACTAAGAAGAAGGATGGGAATACTGAAGATGTTGAAAGTAATGGAGGTAGTGGAGAGGAAATGAGCAAGGATTACAAAGAACCCTGGGTTAATATGTTTAAGAATAACCGTGCAGCTAATAATGGTATGCAGCTGGCTTATTTTCCACCACAAATAGTTAATGGAGAAGCAATGGTTTAGCTGGAAGGGAAAGAGGTTCAGGATGAAGAAGATAAGTGGAAATGTGCACCAATAGCATATGTAGTTGGAGAATGCCCAGGGTACAATGCCATGAATAGGTATATCATGATGAACTGGTCAAAAGTAGGCAGACCAGATGTATTTTAAATGATGAAGGGTATTACATAATTAAGTTTAAGAATTTGAGTGATATGAATGAGATTCTATACTCTGGGCCATATACTATTAGCAATCGACCTATTATATTGAAACAGTGGTGCTCTGATTTTGATTTTGGAAAGGGGTTCTTAGCTGAAATTCCTCTATGGGTTAATTTTCCAAAGCTACCTCTTAATTGTTGGGGAGTGGGATCATTGAGTAGAATTGCAAGTGCTATTGGTGTGCCATCATTTGCTGATGAATGTACTACAAAGCAAACAAGAATTTCCTATGCTAGAATGCTTATTGAACTTAATGTGACTAAACCTATTCCTCAGCAGATCACAGTTATGGATCCAAATGGAAGAACCTTCATGCAGGAAGTTGTGATGGAGTGGAAGCCTCAATACTATGATAAATGTCAAAAGATTGGACATCAATGTCAATCAGTAACACAGGAGGAGCTGCCAAAGAAGAGAAAGCCTTGGAAAAAAGTAACACAGACTTGCCAATATAAAGGGCCAATTCAACAGCAGGAGAGGAAAGATGATCAAAGGGAGATGCCAGTAGTAGAGGAAACTAATGCACAGAAGAAGAAACAAGAGATAGAGAAAGGAGAGGAACAGGAAATCAAACAAACACCTGATCTTAATCTAAGGCCTCATACTGGAAGTAAGCATCTGGATTTCAGTCTATAAAATTTTCCTATGCTTTCAGCTATACCAATTAGAAATGGATTTAAGAGTCTAAGAAATAACAAACTTGCTTCACTTCCTGTTGATAGAGGTGGAGCCTTAAAGACTTGTTAATGAAGTGGAGTGTCTGGAATGTGAGTGGTATAACTAAAAGGTATAAGCAGAAGGAGATCAAGCTGCTTTTACAACAGAATAAGACTTCCTTAGCAGGGTTAATTGAAACAAGAGTTAAAGAGGTTAATATCAAAGCTACTTGTAAAGCAATAGCTCCAGGATGGAGGATAATACATAATTATAAGGAGGCTGCAAATGGTAGAATTTGGATAATAAGGGATGAAAGTTGGTATGACATCAAGTTAATAAACAACTCAGCTCAAATGATTCATCGTCATATAAATGAAAGGAGCAAAGGATATCAATTTAATCTCACAGTGGTATATGGATTTAATACTTTAGAATAGAAAAAAAGCTTATGGAATGACTTGAAGATGTTGGCTCAAAATGTCTCAGATCCTTGGCTCATAATAGGAGACTTTAATGCTATTTTATCCCCTAAAGATAGATTAGTTGGGGCTCCTATTACTTTGAATGATATAAGGGATTTTGAAGAATGTGTTAAGGACATGGGAATCACTAAAGTACAATGGAAAGGTAATTATTGTACTTGGACCAATAAACAGATAGGTAATGCCAGAATTGCTAGTAGAATTGACAGAGTTTTTGGGAATGATACTTGGATGGATAAATGGGGTCATGCTGCTATAGAATATGGGAATCTAGGTGTGTCTGGTCATAGCCCTATGCATTTGCTACTTCATCAAAGTTATCATTAGATCAGAGTGAGTTTTAAGTTCTGTAATGTTTGGATTGAACATGACTCTTTTTTGGAACTGGTGGATAAAGTCTGGAAGCAGAAGCATGGAAGTGAAGTAATGAAGGAGATATCGTATAAGTTAAAGGCACTCCAGCCAGTCTTGAGACAATTAAATAGGAGAGAGTTCCAATACATAGGCTAGAAGATTGAGAAGACAAAAAGTGAGCTTGTAGGACTTCAAGAGCAGCTATATAGCCAGGCAAGTGATGAGCTAGTTACTAAAGAGAAGAAGTTACTAATAAAGATGGAGAAGTGGTCAATGATAGAGGAAAGTGCTTTAAGACAAAAAGCAAGAGCAAGATGGATTACAGTGGGAGATGTAAACAACAAGTACTTCAGTTCAGTGATAAAGGAGAGAAATCAAAAGAAGCATATTAGAAGTATACTATCTATAGATGGAAGGATGCTATATGAACCCCAAGAGATTCAAGAGGAGTTTGTTATGTTTTATAAAAGTCTTATGGGATCATCAGCAGGTAAACTTCTAGCTATAAATGCTCAGGTGATGAAAATAGGGCATGTATTATCAAGGCAGCAAAGAATCCAATTATGTACAGACATAACGAAACAGGAGATTTATACAACATTGCAGTCTATTGGGAATGATAAGGCTCTAGGTATAGATGGCTATAATTCACTTTTCTTTAAGCATACTTGGAAGATCATTAAAAATGATGTTATGGAGGCTGTCAAAAGCTTCTTCACAACAGGAAAGTTGTTTAAGTCTTTCAACTGCACTTTTGTATCTTTAATTCCAAAGGTTCAAACTCCTAAAACTGTGAAGGAGTATAGGCCAATTGCTTGTTGCACTGTGCTTTATAAAATCATTTCAAAGGTGATAAAAAAAAGAATGCATGAATGTTATTCATGATGTTATATGTGATAGTCAGGCTAGATTTATACCAGGGAGGAAGATTGCAGATAACATTATTCTGGCTCATGAATTGGTCAAGACTTATACTAGGAAGAATATTTCTCCTAAAAGCATGCTTAAGATTGATCTACAGAAAGCCTATGATTCAGTTGAGTGGCCTTTTTTAGAACAAGTAATGGTAGGATTGGGATTTCCAGAGATGTTTATTTAGTGGGTGATGCATTGTGTCAGAACAGTGAATTATATTATTGTTGTTAATGGACAAACTACTCAAAGATTTGATGCAGCTAAAGGCCTCAGACAAGGAGATCCTATGTAACCTTTTTTGTTTGCCATAACAATGGAATACCTCAGTAGGCTCCTCATTCAAATATCATCCTAAATTGTCTAAGATTACACACTTATGTTTTGCAGATGATTTGTTTTAAAGAGGAGTTTTGGAGTCCATCAAGATACTTCAAAGGCGTTTTTCAGATTTCTCTCAAGCTTCAGGACTGCAGGCAAATGTCACAAAAAGCTCCATATACTGTGGTGGAGTTCAGATGGAGGTGAGGCAAAAAATTATTCAACAGCTTGGTTATACAATGGAAGAGATACCTTTCAAATAATTGGGAGTGCCTCTCTCAACAAAGAAGTTGACTATAATACAGTGGTATCCACTCATTGACAAGATCATGGAAAGAATCAATTCATGGACAGCAAAAAATTGTCTTATGCAGGAAGAACTCAACTAATTAAGACTGTTCTATTTAATGTACAATCTTAATGGGCTCAACTTTTTATTATTCCTTCAAAGATAATTAAAGTGATTGAAGGATTATGTAGAAGCTACTTATGGTCAGGGGTTGGCTATGTTACAAAAAAGGCATTGATAGCATGGGAGAAAGTGTAATGTCCTAAATGTGAAGGACACATTGGGTTGATCAATATGAAAGTGTGGAATAGAGCTGCAGTTGCTAAAATTTGTAGGGATCTAGCTAACAAGGAAGATAAGCTATGGATTAAATGGATACATACATACTATATAAAAGGGCAGAGGGAATGGCAGAGGAGGAAACATGCAAGCTGGATGATACAACAAGTAATGAATACAAAGCAAATTGTGGAGCAGGTTCAGCAAATGCAAGGAAAAAGTTAAGGGATGATCAAGCAACTTTATTGTCACATGAAGGGAGATCAACAAAGGCCAGCATGGACTTGTCTTATGTTCAACAATGCAGCAAGACCAAAAGCTTACTTTACAATGTGGATCATGATGAATCAAAGGCTAGTAACAGTGGAAAGATTGTCTCAGTGGGGAGTTGTA
>NC_090806.1:43942552-43945052 GCF_036512215.1 Solanum lycopersicum | reverse complement strand
GAACAACAGAAATGGAAATGTGCCCTTATTGCCTATGTGATAGGGGAATGCCCAGTGTATAATACTATGAAGAGGTATATAATGGTGAATTGGGCAAATGTAAGTAAGCCTGAAGTATTCCTTCATGAAGATGGATACTATTTGATCAAGTTCCAGAAACTAAGTGATATGAATGAGGTTCTGTTCTCAGGACCTTACTCAATCAATAATCGACCAATAATCCTGAAGCAATGGTGTCCTGAATTGATTTTGGAAATGAGTTCTTAACTGAAATACCTCTATGGGTTAATTTTCCAAAGTTACCTTCGAATTGTTGGGGAGGGAGATCCTTGACTAGGATAGCAAGTGCAATTGGAGTACCCATCTTTGTAGATGAATGTACTACTAAACAAACTAGGATTTCATATGCTAGAATGTTAGTAGAAGTTAATGTCACAAAATCTATTCCCCAGAAAATCACAGTAGTTGATCCTTATGGGAAGACATTCTTACAGGATGTGGTGTTGGAATGGAAGCCTCAGTATTGTGATAAATGTCAAAAGATTGGACATGTATGTCAAGTGGAGACTGGTTTAAATGAGGAAATAATGAAGAAAAGAAGACCAGGGAAGAAAGTTACACAAACATGGCAATACAAAGGGCCAATATCACAGAAGTCTGAACTAGAGAAGAAGGAGGAGCATAAGAAGGAGGAGCATAGCCAAGAGATGAGGATGAGGGCACAAGAAGAAGAACAATTTCAGAAATAGTGCAAACACCAAAGAATAATGCAGTGCAGGGATATAGTCAGCTGGAATTAAGCTTGGATAACTTTCTCATACTGAAGCCTATTGCAACAAGGAATGGGTTTGAGAGTCTTATGAATGTGAAAACTGCTTCATTTTCTATTGATAGAGGTGGAGCACCAAAGTCTTGTTGATGAAGTGGCTATTTTGGAATGTGAGGGGTATGAATAAAAGGTATAAGCAGAAGGAGATCAAAATGCTTATACAAAATAAAGTGTGTTTAGCTGGTTTAGTAGAAACTAGAGTTAAAAATAATAAGTTGAGTTCAGTTCTTAGAGGAATAGCACCAGGTTGGCAGGTGCTACACAACTATGAAGATAGTGCTAATGGCAGAATTTGGGTGATATGGGATGATAATTGGTATGAAGTCAAGAAAATTTCCAGCTCAGCTCAGATGTTGCATTGCCAGGTGAATGAAAGGAGTAAGGGATACCAGATTATGCTAACAGTAGTATATGGTCTTAATACAGCTGAGCAGAGAAAGAGTTTGTGGAAAGATTTGGAAACTCTAGCACAAGGTATTACACAATCTTGGTTGATAGTAGGAGATTTTAATGTTGTAATGTATGCTAAGGATAGAATAGCTGGGGTTCCTGTTACTAGTAATGAGATAAAAGATTTTGGAGATTGTGTGAGAGACATGGGGGTTAATGAATTGCAATGGAATGGTAACTATTACACTTGGAATAATAAGCAATGTGGAGAGAGTAGAATCTCAAGTAGAATAGATAGAGCCTTTGGCAATGATGAATGGATGGATAACTGGGGGCATGTAGTGGTAGAGTAGGGGAATCCAAATATTTCAGATCATAGCACTATGATGTTAACTCTGGAAAAAATACAACAGTATGGGAAATGTAGCTTCAAATTTTTCAATGTTTGGACTGAGAATGAGAGGTTTATGGAGATTGTAGAAACTGCATGGAAAAGACAATATGATTATGATGCAATGAAGAAGGTTTGGTGTAAATTGAAGGATCTACAACATAGGCTACAGCAGCTGAACAGGAAAGAATTCAAGAACATTCGGAAGAAGATTGAACAGGCTAGAATAGATGTAGCAAATGTTCAAAATCAGCTGAATGAACAAGCTACTGATGAGTTGATTATGAAGGAGAAGGAGTTATTGATCAATCTTGAAAAATGGTCCTTAATTAAAGAGAATGCTCTTAGACAAAAATCAAGTAAGAAGTATTATGACCTTAAGTGGTCAGATGATATATGATCCCCAGGAAATCCAAGAGGAGTTTGTGATATTTTATAAGAGTTTGATGGGGACTTCAGCAGGAAAGCTACCAGCAGTCAATGTAAAAGTGATGAAGAGAGGGCTTGCACTGACACAACAACAAAGAATTCAGCTGTGTAGAGAAGTAACTGAACAGGAAATATTTGAAGGATTGAAATCCATAGGAGATGATAAGTCACCAGGGATAGATGGATACAATGCTTATTTTTTTAAACATACTTGGAAGATAGTTAAAAGGGATGTCATTGAAGGTGTGGAAAACTTCTTCAAAACTGGGAAACTACATAAGGAGTTTAATTGTACACTAGTAACTCTCATTCCAAAAGTGCAGAATCCCAAAACAGTGAAAGAGTATAGACCAATAGCCTGTTGTACAGTGATGTATAAGATCATTTCCAAGGTGCTAACTAACAGAATTCAGGGGGTGATTCAGAGCATTATATGTGAAAGTCAAGCAGGATTCATACCA
>NC_090806.1:43927552-43930052 GCF_036512215.1 Solanum lycopersicum | reverse complement strand
ATATCACAAGGTGTCACTCAGCCTTGGCTCATTGCAGGGGATTTTAATGTTGTTCTCACTACTAAGGATAGATTAAATGGAGGGCATGTTACTATGAATGAAATGCAAGACTTTGGGGACTGTGTGAGGCAAATGGAGATCACTGAATTACAATGGAAAGGGAACTATTATACTTGGAATAATAAACAATGTGGAGAAGATAGAATTGCAAGTAGAATAGATAGAACATTTGGGAATGATGAATGGATGGATAAATGGGGACATGTCTTTACTGAATATGGGAATCCAAATATATCTGATCATAGCCCTATGATGATAACATTGCAAAAAACTCACCAGTATGGGAAAGTCAGCTTCAAATTCTTTAACATATGGACTGAAGATGAGAGTTTTATGGATAAGGTAGATGAAGTTTGGAGGAAAGATTATGGGAATGGAAAAATGAAGCAAGTGTGGTGGAAATTGAAGAACCTTCAGCCTGTTTTAACTCAGCTGAATAATAAAGAGTTCAAATATATTGGGAAACAGATTGAGATGGCTAGAGTGGAAATTTTAAAGGTGCAAGATCAACTAAATGTAGGTTACTGATGAGCTAGTTAGGATGGAAAAAGAATTACTAGTCAAGCTGGAAAAATGGTCATTGATAGAAGAGAGTGCTCTGAAGCAGAAAGCAAGGATAAAATGGATACAATTAGGGGATGGCAACAATAAATTCTTCAGCTCAGTTTTTAAGGAGAGAACTCAAAAGAAACAAATAAGGAATATTATGTCACTGAAGGGTAAGATGCTATATGATCAGGCTGATATTCAAGAAGAATTTGTGAGCTTTTACAAGAGTCTTATGGGAACTGCAGCAGATAACCTTCCAAGCATTAATACACAAGTGGTGAAGAGAGGGCCTACATTAACAAAGCAGCAGAGGATTTACCTTTGTGCTGAGGTTACAGAACAGGAGATATATGAAAGTTTGAAGACAATTGGGAATGATAAAGCTCCAGGTATAGATGGATACAATGCCTACTTCTTCAAGTATACTTGGCAGATCATTAGAAAGGACATTACTGAAGCTGTGCAGGGTTTTTTCACAAAAGGAAAGTTATACAAGGCCTTTAATTGTACTTTAGTATCTCTTATCCCAAAAGTTCAGAGTCCTAAATCAGTGAAAGAATACAGACCAATAGCATGTTGTACTGTGGTCTATAAGATCATTTCCAAAGTACTAACAAATAGGCTGCATGGAATAATCAAAAGTGTCATCTGTGATAGTCAAGCAGGATTCATCCCTGGAAGGAAGATCTCTGATAACATTGTACTTGCTCATGAGCTGGTTAAAGCCTATTCTAGAAAACATATCTCCCCTAGGTGCATGCTGAAGATTGATTTACAGAAGGCCTATGATTCAGTGGAATGGACATTTTTAGAACAAGTAATGTATGGTCTTGGATTCCCTGAGATGTTTGTGCAATGGGTAATGAAGTGTGTCAAAACTGTGAACTGGGCAGATTTCACAAAGCTTTGAAGCAGCTAAAGGGTTGAGACAAGGTGATCCAATGTCACCCTTTTTATTTGCTATAGCAATGGAGTATCTGAGTAGGACCCTTAAAGGACTTAGAGATGATAAAAAGTTCAAATACCATCCAAAGTGCTCAAAGCTGGATGTCACTCATTTGTGTTTTGCAGATGACTTATTATTGTTTGCTAGAGGTGATCTTGATTCTGTTAAAGCCATCCAAGCTTGCTTCTCTCATTTCTCTCAAGTCTCAGGACTGCAGGCTAACCTCAACAAGAGTTCAATTTATTGTGGAGGTGTACAAAGAGAAGTGAAACAACAGATTGCACAGCAGCTAGGATACAACATTGAAGAGTTGCCTTTCAAATATTTGGGAGTTCCTTTATCAACTAAGAAGATGTCAATTCTACAATGGCATCCACTTATTGAGAAGATAATGGCAAGAATTACTTCTTGGACAGCTAGGAAATTATCTTATGCAGGGAGAGCTCAACTGTGCTATTTGGTGTTCAATCTTATTGGGCACAGATGTTCATCTTTCCAGCTAAGATAATCAAGGTGATTGAGAGTCTACGTAGAAGCTTCTTATGGTCAGGAACTGGATAGGTTACTAAGAAGGCATTAATAGCATGGGAGCAAGTGTGCAGGCCTAGAAGTGAAGGTGGACTGGGATTACTAAACATGGCAATATGGAATAGAGCAGCAATAGTTAAACTTTGTTGGGATCTGGCACAAAAAGAAGACAAACTATGGATTAAATGGATTCATGCTTACTACCTGAAAGACCAGAATGTATGGCAAAAGAGAGATCAAGCCAGCTGGATGATCAGGAGAATTATGAATGCCAAGCTCATAGTTGATCAATGTCAACCAAAGCAAGGAAAAGGGGTGATCAAACACATTTATGACTATCTTAGAGGGGAGAAGATCAAACCAGAATGGAGATGCTTATTGTTTAAGAATCCAGCTAGACCAAAAGCTTGTTTTACA
>NC_090806.1:43907552-43920052 GCF_036512215.1 Solanum lycopersicum | reverse complement strand
GTGGCACCCGATCCATATACTATCCTGGTGTCGGAACGTGACACCCGATCCATATTCTATCCTGGTACCGGAACGTGGCACCCGATCCATATACTATCCTGCTGTCGGAACGTGACACTCCGATCCTCATATACTATCCTGGTACCGGAACGTGGCACCCGATCCCATAATCTCACTACTTTCATTCATCAAGCCTTCTTTTATACCAAGGCATCATCATTAACAAAGTAGATTAGGGTTTCTTTTCAAGATTTGGGATTCAATAGCTTCATCATGCTTATTTATTCATAATTACATAATCACATCATTCATGCAAGCATACAATTAAGCATATAGAAGGTTCACAATACTACTAACACATATCATTCGCTATTAAGAGTTTACTACGAATAGCATGAAAACCATAACCTACCTCCACCGAAGATTAGTGATCAAGCAAATTCCCAAAGCTTTGTGTTTTCCTCTTCGTTTCTCCTCTCTCTCTCGATCCTCTCTCTCTCTTTGTTCTTTCTATTTTCTTTATTCAAACCCTCTTTCTTTTACCCTAATTAGCATATAATTAAGAATAAAAGATGGCAATAATAACCCACTAATTAACTTAAGGTTACCTCTTTTAACCCCCAAGTAATTAGACTTAGTAGAATTAACCCACTAACTTTATAATTAAAGCAGGAATAGTCAAAAACGTCCCTTAAAACGTATAAAGAAATCTGACCCCAGACTGGGATTGCGCAACCTGCGACGGCCCGTTGTGCCTGCGACGGTCCGTCCTGCAGGTCGTCGCAAGGGTCAGAGACTCAATTTCCACTGAAGAATCTGTGACGGTCCGTCACGCCTGTGACGGTCCGTCCTGCCATTCCGTTACGAAGTTCAGAGAGTCGATTTTCAGTACCCAATTTCAGATTTTCTTAGTGTTTTGAAACGAGACCCTGCGACGGTCCGTCGTGCCCATGACGGTCCGTCGTGGGGTCCGTCGCCTCAGCCTGTTTTTCCAGAAATAAAATTTGCTGCTCAAAACAACTAAACAGGTCGTTACAATAGATACCAATTTACCCATCGTTCATCCCCGAACGATCACAAGAAGGAAAACAAGGGCGAAAAGGAGTACCTGAATCTGTAAACAGATGTGGGTATCTTTCTTGCATATCTGCCTCCTTCTCCCAAGTGGCTTCTTCAACCGGTCGATTCTTCCATTGCACCTTGATGGATGCAATCTATCTTGACCTCAACTTGCGAACTTCTCTATCTAAAATAGCAACAGGCTTCTCCTCATAAGACAAGTTCTCATCAAGCAAAACTGAATCCCAATGGATAATGTAATTTCCATCCCCATGATATCTTTTCAACATAGACACATGGAATACTGGATGCACTCCGGACAGCCCTGGAGGCAAGGCTAAATCATAAGCCACCTCCCCTACTCGCTTAAGTACTTCAAATGGACCAATATACCTTGGGCTAAGTTTACCTCGCTTACCAAATCGCATCACCCCTTTCATTGGCGAAACCTTCAACAAGACTTGTTCACCTTCCATGAACTCTAAGTCTCTAACCTTTCGATCTGCATATTCTTTTTGTCTACTTTGCGCCGCTAGAAGCTTTTCTTGAATAGACTTCACTTTCTCTATCGAATCCCTCAAAAGGTCAGTACCGCAAGGTCTAACCTCGAATGCATCAAACCAACCAATGGGAGACCTATATCTCCTCCCATACAATGCTTCAAATGGGGCCATATCAATACTTGAGTGATAGCTATTATTGTATGAAAACTCCGCTAAGTGTAGGAAGCTATCCCAATGACCACCAAACTCTATCACACATGCACAAAGCATATCCTCCAACACTAGAATCGTCCTTTCGGACTGACCATCGGTCTGAGGATGGAACGCAGTACTAAGGTCCAACCTAGTACCCAATTCCGCATGCAATGTTTTCCAAAACTTAGAAGTAAACTGCGTACCTCTATCTGATATAATGGATAGTGGAACCCCATGCAATCGAACGATTTCTGAGATATAGATCTTGGCTAACTTCTCTACATTGTAAGTCACCTTTACCGGAATGAAATGACCAGATTTAGTTAACCTATCAACAATCACCCAAATGGAGTCATACTTACCCATTGTCCTTGGAAGACCAACCACAAAGTCCATTGCAATTCTTTCCCACTTCCGTTCCGGAATGGGCATTCTCTGAAGTGTTCCTCCGGGCCTTTGGTGTTCATACTTTACTTGTTGACAGTTTGGACACTTGGCAATAAAGTCAACAATATCACGCTTCATTCTACTCCACCAAAAGTGTTGCTTTAGGTCACGATACATCTTGGTTGCACCCGGATGTATAGAATACCTTGAACTATGAGCCTCTGTTAGAATAGTGTTGATCAAATCATCAACGCGGGGTACACATACCCTTCCCTTGATTCTCAAAACACCTTCCTCATCGATTTGTGCTTCCTTAGCCTCCCCTCGCAATACTTTATCTTGGATTCGCCTTTGTTTCTCATCATCAAACTGTTTTCCCTTAATTTTGTCAAGAAAAGAAGATCTTGACTCCACACTAGCCAACAATCCTCCCTTCTCATTTACTTCTAACCTCATGAAGTCGTTAGCCAGAGTCTGAACCTCTCTAGCCAATGGACGTCTAGAAACTTGCAAGTGGGCTAGACTTCCCATGCTTCCCGCTTTTCTACTTAAAGCATCTGCCATAACATTCGCTTTTCTTGGATGATACAAGATAGTGATATCGTAGTCCTTTAGTAACTCCATCCATCTCCTCTGTCTCAAGTTCAAATCTTTCAGAGTAAAGACATACTGTAGGCTACGATGATCCATGTAGACCTCACATTTAACCCCATATAAATAGTGTCTCCATTGCTTTAATGCAAACACCACCGCAACCAATTCCAAATCGTGGGTCGGATAGTTACGTTCATGCACTTTTAATTGCCTTGAAGCATAAGCAATCACACTCTTCTCTTGCATTAGTAATGCACCCAAACCAGAATAGGATGCATCACAATAAACAATGAAGTTCTTACCCTCTACTGGCAAGGTAAGGATAGGTGCGGTAGTCAACAAAGTCTTGAGTTTCTGAAAGCTTTCCTCACATTCGTCCGACCATACAAATGGAACATTTTGCTTAGTCAAGTTCGTCAATTGGGAAGCAATAGAAGAGAATCCCTTGACAAATCGGCGGTAGTAGCTAGCTAACCCAACAAAGCTCCTTATTTCTGACACGTTAGTGGGTCTTACCCAATTCTTCACTGTCTCAATCTTAGAAGGATCCACCATCACTCCTTCCTTAGAAACCACGTGCCCCAAGAAGGACACCGCATCAAGCCAAAACTCACACTTAGAGAACTTGGCATAAAGCTTTTTCTCCCTCAACATTTCCAATACCATTCTCAAATGCTCTTCATGTTCCTTCTTTCTCTTTGAGTATACCAATATATCATCAATAAATACGATCATGAAGAGGTCCAAATATGGCTTAAAAATCCCGTTCATCAAGCTCATGAACGCAGCAGGGGCATTCGTAAGACCAAAAGACATCACTACAAATTCGTAATGCCCATACCTCGTTCGAAAAGCAGTCTTTGGCACATCCGTTGCCCGTATTTTCAATTGATGATAACCGGATCTCAAGTCAATATTAGAGAAGACACAAGCACCTTGTAACTGATCGAACAAGTCATCAATACGGGGAAGAGGATACTTGTTCTTTATGGTTACCTAGTTTAGTTATCTGTAGTCTATACACATTCGAAAACTCCCATCCTTCTTCTTCACAAACAAAACCGGAGCACCCCAAGGAGATGCACTTGGTCTAATAAAGCCTTTGTTTAACAACTCTTGAAGTTGGGCTTTTAACTCTCTTAACTCAGCGGGAGCCATTCTATAAGGGGGTATAGAAATGGGGCGAGTACCCGGTTCAAGGTCAATACATAAATCAATATCCCTATCTGGTGGCATACCAGGAAGATCTGCAGGGAACACATCCAGAAACTCACGGACCACCGAAAGCGACTCAATCGAAGGTACTTGGGTAGTGTCATCCTTGAGATGTGCCAAGAAAGCTAAACACCCTTTACTAACCATTTTCTTAGCACGAAGAAAGGAGATGATACGCACCGGATTGGAAGTGTAGTCACCCTCCCAAACTAACGGATCTGTCCCAGGCTTGGCTAACGTCACCGTTTTAGCATTACAATCCAAGATCGCAAATTGCGGACAAAGCCAAGTCATACCCAGAATTACATCAAAATCATCCATTTCTAAGATAACCAAATCTACATAAGTGTTTCTCCCCACAAAGTTCACCAAACAAGACCTATATACCTTTTCAACTACCATAGACTCACCCACCGGAGTAGAAACACGAATAGGCATATCAAGTAATTCACAATGTAAATTTAGACCATTAGCGAATGAGGAAGATACATAAGAAAATGTGGATCCAGGATCAAATAATACAGAAGCCATGCAATCACAAACCAGAAGATTACCTGTGATGACAGCATCAGATGCCTCCGCTTCAGACCGCCCAGGGAAAGCGTAGCAATGGGCCCTCTCACCCTTCTGTCCGTTGCCCCTACCATGTTGTGATGTAGTGGCTACAGGTTGCCCATCACCTCGGCCGCTTTGGTGACCACCATTACCTCGACCACCACATTTTGGCGTTCCCTTGAAACTGATAACTCACGAACTCAACACCAAACCGTTCTACTATACCCATCTTGTGTAGTAGCTCGTGAAAGTCAACCAGAAAATCATAAGCATCCTCCGATTCAGCACCCTTGAAGACTGGAGGTTTCAATTTCAAGAACTTACTGAAAAGTTCATGCTGATCATTTGTCATTAAAGGCCCTGTAGTCAGACGAGGAAATGTGCTTATTTCCAATGGAACATCCATGCGGGGAGCCATAGTAGCCGCATGTTGTACCTCCGGAGCCTGAGGTGCTGGTGCAGAAAACACTGGGGTGTCTGGCCCTGATCAGATAACCCGCTAAGATAAGCCAGAACCTGATTGATCATCTCTGGGGTAGGTTGGGGTGGCATTTCCTCATTCTGCACTTGTTCATTCTCCCCATCCTCCCCTTCTATTACTACTTCTTCAGTCGGTGGAGGAGTCACCGCCCTAGTATCAGATAGGTTAGGTGCTCGTCCTCTTCCTCTAGAGGACGTCCTCCCACGACCTCTACCACGGCCTCTTGCCGTTGCTCTTCCTCGAGCCACAGCCCCAGTGGCTGTCTCAGACGCACCCTGTCCTGCTGGTGCTGGTGTTGGTGTTGGCGTAGTCGTTGCTCTAGTTCTAACCATCTGCGAAAGAGAGTGAAGATGGTCAGATACCAATTTGTATCACCTAGATACCAATTGGATTCAAGTAGTAGCACGAAAAAAAGAAAGAAAAAATGGAATTTTCCTAAAGTCCTATAGCCTCTCAAAGAAAAGTAAAGGCGTCCCCCTACCGTTCCTCAAGACTCTACTAGACTCGTTCTTGTGTGATGAGACCAACGAACCTAATGCTCTGATACCAGGTTTGTCACGACCCAAAACCGGGCCGCGACTGGCACCCATATTTACCCTCCTATGTGAGCGAACCAACCAATCTAAACCTTAACATTTCAATGTAATATCATCATAAAATAATGCGGAAGACTTAAACTCATTAATGATGTTATGCCTCGTATTTTTTTTTATATACGTAGTGTGCATCGTGATCTAGAAGACGTAAAGAAATATTAGGCAAGGATGTTATTTCCAAATGTGATATTAAGTATGAGTTGGCTAATGTAAGTGCCATTAAATTTAAGTGAGGGATTAATTAGTGGCTAATTTGGACTGATTTAATTCAATGGGCCCCACCACTCAAGGTAAAAAAATTAAAAAGGGATCAGATTGTGGGCTGGCCTTAGTGGACAGGTGTAGAGGGGGGCTGCCTCCACTTCATACTATTAAATGAGGTGGAGAAATCCACTCCATGCTATATAAAGTGGTGAAATGCATTGCTGCATATCATCTTCTTCTTCACCACTTGTCTTAGGCAGCCATGGAAATGGAGAAACCAACCCTGCAACTCTTGGCCAGCAGCTGCAAATAATTTGGTTAGTAATCTCCTTGTTTGGTGTGTTAATTCTTTAGAATACCCTTATTAATTATCCATTAATTTTAAGAAGGGGGCGTGACCAGTAGCTTAGGAAGTTTGTTTTAGTTATTGAATGTACTAAGTATGAATGGAAACCATAATCGGATTATTAGTGGTGTCGTGTTGGTGCTTGGGCTGTTTTGATTAAAGCAAACTGCAGGAAAATTCTGTTTTGGCATTATGTATATGTTGAATGTGATTATGAGTATATACTCCAAAGGATGAATACGATAAGGTAGATGTGTTACGAATTATAAAACGAGTTATCACTCGGTGTGTCGTTGCTTCGCTGATATAGTTGCCGAGATGGAACTGTTTTGGGGAGGGGGCTGTTTAATATGATTCTTTGGGTTATATGTGTTATTGGTATTGTTGTGGATAATTTGGATTGTTGTCGGATTGGGACGAAGTAAGGAAAATAGGGGAGGTGCTGCCGAATTTTCGTTAGATTATTAGCTAGCTTACAAGAAAGTAAAGCACGATGTTTATCTAATTGCGGCACGATTGTTGCTTGTTATAGATTAATAGCTTGAGCAGTAAATATTGGACGTGCGGCTCGATTATACGGTATGTAACGCTGTCCCTTCTTTCTTTGCTTGGCATGACTTTTAAAAATAAGCGAATAACGGACAGATTTGATACTTACCTCTAAAGCGTCTAGGTGATGTATATTCTTGCTTCCACAATTATTCCTCTATATATCGGTTATGTCTAAGGATATGATGATCTCTAATATCTATGGTAATGCTTCTTAGTGTCATTGAAATTTTACGTTTTCATATCGTATTAAAGGTTCATAATCTTGATAAAACATTAATCTTTGGTAATACTCCTTGCTGGTTCACGTTGATTGTTCTATTGAGTTATAAGAAATGATTTTAATGGCATATGGTTGCTCATAATATTCTGAGTAGATATCATCGGCCAACTCAAAATAGGGGACAGTATATATCAATATTATCGTAAATCAACTATAAAACTCAACATGTAGCCACAACAAGTATTATAATCATCAATAAGTACCATCAAGTTCATCCATGAGGGCTCAAGCCTCAACACCATACTCATTTGGGAATTATGTTCATTAGATTGAGTATATTAACATCTCTCAAGATTCATTATCTTTATTTCTCTTGTGTCGGTACGTGACACTCCGCTCCCTCACATTCATTATTCCTCTCGTGTCGGTACGTGACACTCCGATCCCCTAAATCTACGTGTCGGTTCGTGACACCCGATCCCCTAATTCTACGTGTCGGTTCGTGACACCCGATCCCCTAATTCTACGTGTCGGTTCGTGACACCCGATCCCCTAATTCTATGTGTCGGTTCGTGACACCCGATCCCCTACATCATTCTGTAAATCATCAAGCTTTCTCCATACCAAGGCATCATCAATCCCATAACTTTAATTCATCAAGCCTTCTTCTATACCAAGGCATCATCATTAATAATGTATATTAAAGTTTCTTTTCAAGATTTGGGATTCAATATTTTCATCATGCTTAACTTATCACAATCACATAATCATATTCATGCAAACATACAATTAAGCATATAGTAGGGTTCACAATACTACCAATACATATCATTCTCTATTAAGAGTTTGCTATGAAAGCATGAAAACCATAACCTACCTCCACCGAAGAATTGAAATCAAGCAAGTTAATCCTCAAAGCTTGGTGTTTTCCTCCTCTTCTCGATCGTTTCTCTCTCTCCCTTCTTGTTCTTTCTATTTTCTTATTCAAACCCTCTTTCTTTTACCCTAATTAGTATATAATTAAGAATAAAAGATGGCAATAGTACCCCACTAATTAACTTAGGGTTACCTCTTTTAACCCTCTAGAATTTGAGTTATTAATATAAACCCACGAAGTCTATAATTAAGGAAAGAATAGTCCAAAAACGTCCCTTAAAACTTCACCAGAAATCCGACTCTGCCTGGGATTTGCGCAACCTGTGACGAGCCGTCGTGCCTGCGACGGTCCGTCCTGCAGGTCGTCGCAGAGTTCAGAGACCCAATTTTCCACCAAGGGTCTGTGACGGTCCGTCACACCTGTGACGGTCCGTCACACCTGTGACGGTCCGTCCTGCCATTCCGTCACAAAGTTCAGAGAGTTGATTTTTAGTACCCAATTTCAGATTTTCTAAGTATTTTGGGACGAGACCCCCTCGACGGTCCGTCGTGCCCATGACGATCCGTCGTGGGATCCGTCGCTTCTGCCAGTTTTTCCAGAATTGAAGTCTGTTGCTCAAAACGACTGAACGGGTCGTTACATTAGATACCAATTTACCCATCGTTCGTCCCCGAACGATCAAAAGAAGGAAAACAAGGGCGAAAAGGAGTACCTGAATCTGTAAACAGATGTGGGTATTTTTCTCGCATATCCGCCTCCTTCTCCCAAGTGGCTTCTTCAACCGGTCGATTCTTCCATTGCACCTTGATGGATGCAATCTCTCTTGACCTCAACTTGCGAACTTCTCTATCTAAAATAGCAACAGGCTCCTCCTCATAAGACAAGTTCTCATCAAGCAAAACTGAATCCCAATGGATAATGTAGTTTCCATCCTCGTGGTATCTTTTCAACATCGACACATGGAATACCGGATGTACTCCGGACAGCCCTGGGGGCAAGGCTAACTCATAAGCCACCTCCCTTACTTGCTTGAGTACTTTAAATGGTCCAATGTACCTTAGACTTAGTTTACCCCTTTTTTCAAACCGCATCACCCCTTTCATGGGCGAAACTTTCAACAAGACTTGTTCACCTTCAATGAACTCTAAGTCTCTAACCTTTCGATCTGCATATTCTTTTTGTCTACTTTGCGCCGCTAGAAGCTTTTCTTGAATAGACTTCACTTTTTCCATCGAATCCCTCAAAAGGTCAGTACCCCAAGGCCTAACCTCAAATGCATCAAACCAACCAATGGGAGACCTACATCTCCTACCATACAATGCTTCGAATGGAGCCATATCAATACTTGAGTGATAGCTATTATTGTATGAAAACTCCGCTAAGGGTAAGAAGCTATCCCAATCGCCACCAAATTCTATCACACACGCACGAAGCATATCCTCCAACACTTGAATCGTTCGCTCAGACTGACCATCGGTCTGGGAATGGAACGCAGTACTAAGGTCCAACCTATTACCCAATTCTGCATGCAATGTTTTCCAAAACTTAGAAGTAAATTGCGTACCTCTATCTGATATGATGGATAGTGGAACCCCATGCAATCACACCACTTCCGAGATGTAAAGTTTGGCTAACTTTTCTGCATTGTAAGTCACCTTGACCGGAATGAAATGAGCTGATTTAGTTAGCCTATCAACAATCACCTAAATGGAGTCATACTTACCCATTGTCTTCGGAAGGCCAACCACAAAGTCCATTGCAATTCTTTCCCACTTCCATTCCGGAATGGGCATTCTCTGAAGTGTTCCTCCGGGCCTTTGGTGTTCATACTTTACTTGTTGGCAGTTTGGACATTTGGCAATAAAATCCACAATGTCAAGCTTCATTCTACTCCACCAAAAGTGTTGTTTTAGGTCACGATACATCTTGGTTGCACCCGGATGTATAGAATACCTTGAACTATGAGCCTCTGTCAGAATAGTGTTGATCAAATCATCGACGCGGGGTACACATACCCTTCCCTTGATTCTCAAAACACCTTCCTCATCGATTTGTGCTTCCTTAGCCTCCCCTCGCAATACTTTATCTTGAATTCTTCTTAGTTTCTCATCATCAAACTGTTTTCCCTTAATTTTGTCAAGAAAGGAAGATCTTGACTCCACAGAAGCGAACAATCCTCCCTTCTCATTTACTTCTAATCTCATCAAGTCATTAGCTAGAGTCTGAACCTCTCTAGCTAATGGGCGTCTAGAGGCTTGCAAGTGAGCTAGACTTCCCATGCTTCCCGCTTTTCTACTTAAAGCATCCGCCACAACATTCGCCTTCCCCGGATGATACAAAATGGTGATGTCGTAGTCCTTCAGTAGTTCCATCCATCTTCTCTGTCTCACGTTCAAATCTTTCTGAGTAAAGACATACTGAAGGCTACGATGATCCGTGTAGACCTCACACTTAACCCCATATAAATAGTGTCTCCATTGCTTTAATGCAAACACTACCGCAGCCAATTCCAAATCATGAGTTGGGTAGTTACGTTCATGCATTTTTTAATTGCCTTGAAGCATAAGCAATCACACTCTTCTCTTGCATTAGTACTGCACCCAAACCAGAATAGGATGCATCACAATAAACAATGAAGTTCTTACCCTCTACTGGCAAGGTAAGGATAGGTGCGGTAGTCAACAAAGTCTTGAGCTTCTGAAAGCTTTCCTCACATTCATTCGACCATTCAAATGGGACATTCTGCTTAGTCAAGTTCGTCAATTGGGAAGCAATAGAAGAGAATCCCTTGACAAATCGGCGGTAGTAGCTAGCTAACCCAACAAAGCTCCTTATTTCTGACACATTAGTGGGTCTTACCCAATTCTTCACTGTCTAAATCTTAGAAGGATCCACCATCACTCCATCCTTAGAAACCACCTGCCCCAAGAAGGACACCGCATCTAGCCAAAACTCACACTTAGAGAACTTGGCATAAAGCTTTTTCTCCCTCAGCATTTCCAATACCATTCTCAAATGCTCTTCATGTTCCTTCTTGCTCTTTGAGTATACCAATATATCATCAATAAATACGATCACGAAAAGGTCCAAATATGGCTTAAAAATCCCGTTCATCAAGCCCATGAACGCAGCAGGGGCATTCGTAAGACCAAAGGACATCACTACAAATTCGTAATGCCCATACCTCGTTCGAAAAGCAGTCTTTGGCACGTCCGTCGCCCGTATTTTCAATTGATGATAACCGGATCTCAAGTCAATCTTAGAGAAGACACAAGCACCTTGTAATTGATCGAACAAATCATCAATGCGGGGAAGAGGGTACTTGTTCTTAATAGTTACTTTATTCAATTGTCTGTAGTCTATGCACATCCAAAAACTCCCATCCTTCTTCTTTACAAACAAAACCGGAGCACCCCAAGGAGATGCACTTGGTCTAATGAAGCCTTTGTTCAATAACTCTTGAAGTTGTGCTTTTAACTCTCTTAACTCCGTGGGAGCCATTCTATAAGGGGGTATGGAAATGGGGCGAGTACCGGGTTCAAGATCAATACAGAAGTCAATATCCCTATCCGGTGGCATACCAGGAAGATCTGCAGGGAACACATCCAGAAACTCACGAACTACTGAAACCGACTCAATCGAAGGTACTTGGGTAGTGTCATCCTTGAGATGTGCCAAGAAAGCTAAACACCCTTTACTAATCATTTTCTTAGCACGAAGAAAGGAGACGATGCGGACCGGATTGGAAGTGTAGTCACCCTCCCACACTAACGGGTCTGTCCCAGGCTTGGCTAACGTCACCGTTTTAGCATTACAATCCAAGATCGCAAATTGCGGACAAAGCCAAGTCATACCCAGAATTACATCAAAATCATCCATTTCTAAGATAACCAAATCTACATAAGTGTTGCTCCCCACAAAGTTCACCAAACAAGACCTATATACCTTTTCAACTACCATAGACTCACCCACCGGAGTAGAAACACGAATAGGCATATCAAGTAATTCACAATGTAAATTTAGACCATTAGCGAATGAGGAAGATACATAAGAAAATGTGGATCCAGGATCAAACAATACAGAAGCCATGCAATCACAAACCAGAAGATTACCTGTGATGACAGCATCAGATGCCTCCGCTTCAGACCGCCCAGGGAAAGCGTAGCAATGGGCCCTCTCACCCTTCTGTCCGTTGCCCCTACCATGTTGTGATGTAGTGGCCCCAGTTTGCCCATTACCTCTGCCGTTTTGGTGACCACTATTACCTCGACCACCACGCCCTCCAGAAAAACAGCCTCTACCATGACTACCTCTACCTCTAGCTATTGGGGGTCTGTAACTTGGTCTGGGACAATTTCTCCTAATATGTCCAATCTCCCCACATCCATAACATTCTTTGGAGTCGATCATATGCCCCTCGGAGAAGTGTTGACCGGTCTGAGGTGGTCCCCCAACTACAGTCTGTAGTGAAGACTGAATTGGTCGGACTGAGTAACTTCCCGAACCTTGTCCTCTAGTGTAAGAACCATTAAACTCACCTCCCTTTCGAAGCCTTTTTGATGTTGATGTTGTGGTGAAGTCGTCTGGCTTCACTCCTTCCACTTCTATCACAAAGTCTACCACTTCTTGGAAGGATTTTGCCGTTGCCGCTATCTATAAGGCCGAAATCCGCAATTTTGACCTCAACCCCTTCACAAACCGGCGAATCCGCTCTTG
>NC_090806.1:43900052-43902552 GCF_036512215.1 Solanum lycopersicum | reverse complement strand
TGAGGCCTCAAACAGGAAATAAGCAACTGGAATTCAGCTTAACAAACTTCCCTATACTTACAGCTATACCAGTTAGAAATGGATTTGAGAGTTTAAGGAATAGTAAACTTGTTTCACTTCCTGTGGATAGAGGTGGAGATCCAAAGACTTGTTATAAAGTGGAGTGTGTGGAATGTGAGGGGAATGAATAAAAGGTATAAACAAAAGGAGATTAGGCTACTGCTACAACAGAATAAGACTTCTCTAGCTGGGTTAATTGAAACTAGAGTTAAAGAGGCAAATAGTAATACTATCCTAAAAGCAATTGCTCCAGGATGGAAGATTATCCACAACTATAAGGAGGCTGTAAATGGAAGAATATGGGTAATATGGGATGATAGTTGGTATGAGGTGAAGGTGATAAAGAGTAATGCTCAAATGGTTCATTGTCTAGTTAATGAAAGAAGTAAAGGGTATCAGTTTAAAGTCACAGTAGTATATGGTTACAATATTTCAGAAATGAGGAGAAATTTATGGAGGGAACTGAAGATGTTAGTTCACATTGTGACAGATCCTTGGCTCATCATAGGAGATTTTAATGCTACCTTATCTCCTCAAGATAGAGTAGATGGAGTTCCTGTTACTATGAATGAAATCAAGGACTTTGAAGATTGTGTTAAAGATATGGGAATTACTGAAGTCCATTGGAAAGGAAATTACTATACTTGGACAAGTAAACAGGTAGGTGCTGCCAGAATTGCTAGTAGAATAGACAGAGCTTTTGGGAATGATTGTTGGATGGATAAATGGGGTCATGTTATAGTAGAGTATGGGATCCCAGGTGAGTCAGATCATAGTCCTATGCACTTGCTACTTCAGCAGAGTTATCACCAGACCAGGGTGGGATTTAAATTCTTTAATGTGTGGATTGAGCATGAGTCATTTATGGACATGGTGGATACAATATGGAAGCAGGAATATGGAACTGAAGTAATGAGAGGAATATGGTATAAGTTGAAGGCTCTCCAACCAATCTTGAGGCAATTGAATAAGAAAGAGTTCCAATCCATAGGCCAGAAGATTGAGAAGGCAAGAAGTGAACTGGAAGAACTTCAAGAGAAACTCTATAGACAGGCACAAGATGATCTAGTTATTAAGGAGAAGGAATTATTAATACAGCTGGAGAAATGGTCAATGCTAGAAGAAAATGCTTTAAGGCAAAAAGCAAGAGCTAGATGGATCACTTTGGGGATACAAACAATAAGTATTTCAGCTCAGTGATAAAAGAAAGAAATGAAAAGAAGCATATTAGGAATATTTTATCTCTGGATGGAAGGATGTTGTATGAGCCTCAGGAGATTCAAGAGGAGTTTGTCAAATTCTATAGAAGTCTTATGGGGTCCTCAGCTGACAAACTTCCAGCCATCAATGCTCAGGTGATGAAAAGAGGTCCAGTGCTATACAGGCAACAAAGAATTCAGCTGTGCACAGATGTAACAGAACAAGAAATATATGAAGCCTTGCAGTCTATTGGGAGTGATAAGGCACCAGGCATAGATGGTTATAATGCTTTATTCTTTAAGCATGCATGGAAGATTGTTAAGAAAGATGTTATTACAGCTATCACAAAGTTCTTCACAACAAGTGAGTTGTTTAAACCTTTCAACTGTACTCTTGTGACACTATTTCCAAAGGTTCAAAGTCCTAAAACTGTGAAAGAATACAGACCTATAGCATGTTGTACTGTGATCTATAAAATCATCTCAAAGGTGATAACAAGGAGAATGCATGATGTCATGAATGATATTATTTGTGAAAGTCAGGCTGGATTTATACCAGGGAGGAAGATTGCAGACAACATTATACTAGCTCATGAGTTGGTTAAATCATATACTAGGAAGAATATATCTCCTAGGAGTATGCTGAAGATAGATTTACAGAAAGCTTATGACTCAGTTGAATGGTCCTTTTTAGAACAGGTAATGGGAGGTCTGGGATTTCCATACATGTTTACTCAATGGGTAATGAAGTGTGTAAAAACAGTGAGTTACACTGTTGTTGTGAATGGACAAACTACTCAGAGATTTGATGCTGCAAAAGGACTTAGACAAGGTGATCCTATGTTACCATTCCTGTTTGCCATAGCTATGGAATATCTTAGTAGATTGCTCAAAGGACTCAAAGAAGAGAAATTGTTCAAATACCATCCCAAATGCTCAAAGTTGGCCATAACTCATCTGTCCTTTGCAGATGACCTTCTATTGTTCTCAAGAGGTGATATGGAGTCTATTAAGATGCTGCAAAGATGTTTTTCAGACTTCTCTCAAGCCTCAGGATTGCAAGCAAATCTTGCAAAAAGTTCTATCTATTATGGAGGAGTACAAATGGAGATAAAGCAGGAGATTATGCTTCAATTGGGCTACACAATGGAGGAACTGCCTTTCAAATACTTGGGAGTGCCCCTATCGACAAAGAAGCTGAGTATAATACAATGGTATCCCCTTATAGACAAGATCATGAC
>NC_090806.1:43885052-43890052 GCF_036512215.1 Solanum lycopersicum | reverse complement strand
TTGCGCAACCTGTGACGGGCCGTCGTTCCTGCGACGGTCCGTCCTGCAGGTCGTCGCAGAGTTCAGAGACCCAAATTTCCACCAAGGGTCTGTGACGGTCCGTCACACCTGTGACGGTCCGTCCTGCCATTCCGTCACAAAGTTCAGAGAGTCGATTTTCAGTACCCAATTTCAGATTTTCTAAGTGTTTTGAAACGAGACCCTGTGACGGTCCGCCGTGTCCATGACGTTCCGTCGTGGGGTCCGTTGCTTCTGCCAGTTTTTCCAGAATTGAAGTCTGTTGCTCAAAACGACTAAATGGGTCGTTAATTAGATACCAATTTACCCATCGTTCATCCCCGAACGATCAAAAGAAGGAATACAAGGGCGAAAAGGAGTACCTGAATCTGTAAACAGGTGTGGGTATTTTTCTCGCATATCCGCCTCCTTCTCCCAAGTGGCTTCTTCAACCGGTCGATTCTTCCATTGCACCTTGATGGACGCAATCTCTCTTGACCTCAACTTGCGAACTTCTCTATCTAAAATAGCAACAGGCTCCTCCTCATAAGACAAATTCTCATCAAGCAAAACTGAATCCCAACGGATAATGTAGTTTCCATCCCCATGGTATCTTTTCAACATCGACACATGGAATACCGGATGTACTCCGGACAGCCCTGGAGGCAAGGCTAACTCATAAGCCACCTCCCCCACTCACTTAAGTACTTCAAATGGTCCAATGTACCTTGGATTTAGTTTACCCCTTTTACCAAACCGCATCACCCCTTTCATGGGTGAAACTTTCAACAAGACTTGTTCGCCTTCCATGAACTCTAAGTCTCTAACCTTTCGATCTGCATATTCCTTTTGTCTACTTTGCACCGCTAGAAGCTTTTCTTGAATAGACCTCACTTTTTCCATCGAATCCCTCAAGAGATCAGTACCCCAAGGTCTGACCTCGAACGCATCAAACCAACCAATGGGAGACCTACATCTCCTACCATACAATGCTTCAAATGGGGCCATATCAATGCTTGAGTGATAGCTATTATTGTATGAAAACTCCGCTAAGGGTAAGAAGCTATCCCAATGACCACCAAACTCTATCACACATGCACGAAGCATATCCTCCAACACTTGAATCGTCCTTTCAGACTGGCCATCGGTCTGAGGATGGAACGCAGTACTAAGGTCCAACCTAGTACCCAATTCCGCATGCAATGTTTTCCAAAACTTAGAAGTAAACTGCGTACCTCTATCTGATATGATGGATAGTGGAACCCCATGCAATCGCACCACTTCCGAGATGTAAAGTTTGGCTAATTTTTCTGCATTATAAGTCACCTTGACCGGAATGAAATGAGAAGATTTAGTTAACCTATCAACAATCACCCAAATGGAGTCATACTTACCCATTGTCTTCGGAAGACCAACCACAAAATCCATTGCAATTCTTTCCCACTTCCATTCTGGAATGGGCATTCTCTGAAGCGTTCCTCCGGGCCTTTGGTGTTCATACTTTACTTGTTGACAGTTTGGACATTTGGCAATAAAATCCACAATGTCATGCTTCATTCTACTCCACCAAAAGTGTTGTTTTAGGTCACGATACATCTTGGTTGCACCCGGATGTATAGAATACCTTGAACTATGAGCCTCTGTCAGAATAGTGTTGATCAAATCATCGACGCGGGGTACGCATACCCTTCCCTTGATTCTCAAAACACCTTCCTCATCGATTTGTGCTTCCTTAGCCTCCCCTTGCAATACTTTATCTTGAATTCTTCTTAGTTTCTCATCATCAAACTGTTTTCCCTTAATTTTGTCAATAAAAGAAGATCTTGACTCCACAGAAGCCAACAATCCTCCCTTCTCATTTACTTCTAATCTCATCAAGTCGTTAGCTAGAGTCTGAACCTCTATAGCTAATGGGCGTCTAGAGGCTTGAAAGTGAGCTAGACTTCCCATGCTTCCCGCTTTTCTACTTAAAGCATCCGCCACAACATTCGCCTTCCCCGGATGATACAAAATGGTGATGTCGTAGTCCTTCAGTAGTTCCATCCATCTTCTCTGTCTCAAGTTCAAATCTTTCTTTGTAAAGACATACTGAAGGCTACGATGATCCGTGTAGACCTCACACTTAACCCCATATAAATAGTGTCTCCATTGCTTTAATGCAAACACTACCGCAGCCAATTCCAAATCATGAGTTGGGTAGTTACGTTCATGCACTTTTAATTGCCTCGAAGCATAAGCAATCACACTCTTCTCTTGCATTAGTACTGCACCCAAACCTGAATAGGATGCATCACAGTAAACAATGAAGTTCTTACCCTCTACTGGTAAGGTAAGGATAGGTGCGGTAGTCAACAAAGTCTTGAGCTTCTGAAAGCTTTCCTCACATTCGTCCGACCATACAAATGGAACATTCTGCTTAGTCAAGTTCGTCAATTGGGAAGCAATAGAAGAGAATCCCTTGACAAATCGGCAGTAGTAGCCAGCTAACCCAACAAAGCTCCTTATTTCTGACACATTAGTGGGTCTTACCCAATTCTTCACTGTCTCAATCTTAGAAGGATCCACCATCACTCCATCCTTAGAAACCACGTGCCCCAAGAAGGACACCGCATCTAGCCAAAACTCACACTTAGAGAACTTGGCATAAAGCTTTTTCTCCCTCAACATTTCCAATACCATTCTCAAATGCTCTTCATGTTCCTTCTTGCTCTTTGAGTATACCAATATATCATCAATAAATATGATCACGAAGAGGTCCAAATATGGCTTAAAAATCCCGTTCATCAAGCTCATGAACGCAGCAGGGGCATTCGTAAGACCAAAGGACATCACTACAAATTCGTAATGCCCATACCTCGTTCAAAAAGCAGTCTTTGGCACATCCGTTGCCCGTATTTTCAATTGATGATACCCGGATCTCAAGTCAATCTTAGAGAAGACACAAGCACCTTGTAACTGATCGAACAAATCATCAATGCGGGGAAGAGGATACTTGTTCTTTATGTTACCTTGTTTAGTTGTCTGTAGTCTATACACATTCGAAAACTCCCATCCTTCTTCTTTACAAACAAAACCGGAGCACCCCAAGGAGATGCACTTGGTCTAATGAAGCCTTTGTTCAATAACTCTTGAAGTTGTGCTTTTAACTCTCTTAACTCCGCGGGAGCCATTCTATAAGGGGGTATAGAAATGGGGCGAGTACCGGGTTCAAGATCAATACAGAAGTCAATATCCCTATCCGGTGGCATACCAGGAAGATCTGCAGGGAACATATCCAGAAACTCACGAACTACCAAAACCGACTCAATTGAAGGTACTTGGGTAGTGTCATCCTTGAGATGTGCCAAGAAAGCTGAACACCCTTTACTAATCATTTTCTTAGCACGAAGATAGGAGACGATGCGGACCGGATTGGAAGTGTAGTCACACTCCCACACTAACGGATCTGTCCCAGGCTTGGCTAACGTCACCGTTTTAGCATTACAATCCAAGATTGCAAAATTTGGAGAAAGCCAAGTCATACCCAGAATTACATCAAAATCCTCCATTTCCAAGATAACCAAATCTACATAAGTGTTGCTCCCCACAAAGTTCACCAAACAAGACCTATATACCTTTTCAACTACCACAGACTCACCCACCAGAGTAGAAACGTGAATAGGCATATCAAGAAATTAACAATGTAAATTTAGACCATTAGCAAATGAGTAAGATATATAAGAAAACGTGGATCCAGGATTAAACAATACAGAAGCCATGCAATCACAAACCAGAAGATTACCTGTGATGACAGCATCAGATGTCTCCGCTTCAGACCGCCCAGGGAAAGCGTAACAATGGGCCCTATCGTTCGTCTGTCCGTTGCCCCTACCATGTTGTGATGTAGTGGCTCCAGTTTGCCCATCACCTCGGCCGTTTTGGTGACCATCATTACCACGACCACCACGTCCTCCAGAATAACGGCCTCTACCATGACCACCTCTACCTCTAGCTATTGGGGGTCTATAACTTTGTCTGGGACAATTTTTCCTAATATGTCCAATCTCCCCACATCCATAACATTCTCTGGAGTCAATCCTAGGCCCCTCGGAGAAGTGTTGACCGGTCTGAGGTGGTCCCCCAACTACAGTCTGTAGTGAAGACTGAATTGGTCGGACTGAGTAACTTCCCTAACCCTGTCCTCTAGTGTAAGAACCATTAAACTCACCTCCCTTTCGAAGCCTTTTTGATGTCGATGTTGGGGAGAAGTCGTCTGGCTTCACTCCTTCCACTTCTATCACAAAGTCTACCACTTCTTGGAAGGATTTTTCCGTTGCCGCTACCTGTAAGGCCGAAATCCGCAATTCTGGCCTCAACCCCTTCACAAACCGGCGAATCCGCTCTTGAGGACTGAAACAGAGTTGAGTGGCATATCTGGATAGCGCACGAAACTTAGCCTCATAAGCATTAACCGACATCCTACCTTGCTCTAGGCTCAGGAACTCATCCCTTTTCCTATCCCTCAAAGTCCGGGGGATATACTTCTCCATAAACAAGCTAGAGAACGAGGCCCAAGTCATAGGTGGTGCCTCTATTGGTTGACACTCGATATGTGACCGCCACCACATTTTGGCGTTCCCTTGAAACTGATAAGTCACAAACTCCACACCAAACCGTTCTACTATACCCATTTTGTGTAGTAACTCGTGACAGTCAACCAGAAAATCATAGGCATCCTCCGATTCAGCACCCTTGAAGATCGGAGGTTTCAATTTCAAGAACTTACTGAAAAGTTCATGCTGATCACTTGTCATTATAGGCCCAGTAGTCAGACGTGGAAACGTGCCTATTTCCAATGGAACATCCATGCGGGGAGCCATAGTAGCCGCATGTTGTACCTCCGGAGCCTGAGGTGCTGGTGCAGAGAACACTGGGGGTGTCTGGCCCTGATCAGATAACCCACTGAGATAGGCGAGAACCTGATTGATCATCTCTTGGGTAGGTTGGGGTGGCATTTCCTCACT
>NC_090806.1:43870052-43872552 GCF_036512215.1 Solanum lycopersicum | reverse complement strand
CAGCTCAGCTCAAATGTTGCATTGCCAGGTGAATGAAAGGAGTAAGGGATACCAGATTATGCTAACAGTAGTATATGGTCTTAATACAACTGAGCAGAGAAAGAGTTTGTGGAAAGATTTGGAAACTCTAGCACAAGGTATTACACAATCTTGGTTGATAGTAGGAGATTTTAATGCTGTAATGTATGCTAAGGATAGAATAGCTGGGGTTCCTGTTACTAGTAATGAGATAAAAGATTTTGGAGATTGTGTGAGAGACATGGGGGTTAATGAACTGCAATGGAATGGTAACTACTACACTTGGAATAATAAGCAATGTGGAGAGAGTAGAATCTCAAGTAGAATAGATAGAGCCTTTGGCAATGATGAATGGATGGATAACTGGGGGCATGTAGTGGTAGAGTATGGGAATCCAAATATTTCAGATCATAGCACTATGATGTTAACTCTGGAAAAAACTCAACAGCATGGGAAATGTAGCTTCAAATTTTTCAATGTTTGGACTGAGCATGAGAGGTTTATGGAGATTGTAGAAATTGCATGGAAAAGACATTATGATTATGATGCAATGAAGAAGGTGTGGTGTAAATTGAAGGATCTACAACATAGACTACAGCAGCTGAACAGGAAAGAATTCAAGTACATTGGGAAGAAGATTGAACAGGCTAGAATAGATGTAGCAAATGTTCAAAATCAGCTGAATGAACAAGCTACTGATGAGTTGATTATGAAGGAGAAGGAGTTATTGATCAATCTTGAAAAATGGTCCTTAATTGAAGAGAATGCTCTGAGACAAAAATCAAGGATTAAATGGATTCAACTGGGAGATGCAAATAACAAGTACTTTAGTGCAGTCATTAAAGAGAGAACTCAAAAGAAGCAAGTAAGAAGTATTATGACCTTAAGTGGTCAAATGATATATGATCCCCAGGAAATCCAAGAGGAGTTTGTGATATTTTATAAGAGTTTGATGGGGACTTCAGCAGGAAAGCTACCAGCAGTCAATGTAAAAGTGATGAAGAGAGGGCCTGCACTGACACCACAACAAAGAATTCAGTTGTGTAGAGAAGTAACTGAATAGGAAATATTTGAAGGATTGAAATCCATAGGAGATGATAAGGCACCAGGGATAGATGGATACAATGCTTATTTTTTTAAACATACTTGGAAGATAGTTAAAAGGGATGTCATTGAAGGTGTGGAAAACTTCTTCAAAATTGGGAAACTACATAAGGAGTTTAATTGTACACTAGTAACTCTCATTCCAAAAGTGCAGAATCCCAAAACAGTGAAAGAGTATAGACCAATAGCCTATCGTACAGTGATGTATAAGATCATTTCCAAGGTGCTAACTAACAGAATTCAGGGGGTGATTCAGAGCATTATATGTGAAAGTCAAGCAGGATTCATACCAGGAAGGAAGATTGCAGATAATATAGTTCTTGCTCATGAATTGGTTAAAGCATATACTAGAAAGCACATCTCTCCTAGAAGTATGTTGAAGATTGATCTGTAGAAAGCCTATGACTCAGTAGAATGGGATTACCTAGAACAAGTAATGTATGGACTTGGATTCCCTGAGATGTTTGTTAAATGGATAATGAAATGTGTTGCAACAGTCGACTACTCCATAGTTGTTAATGGACAGACTTCAAAGAGCTTTGATGCAGCTAAAGGATTGAGACAAGGAGATCCAATGTCTCCATTTTTGTTTGCTATAGCAATGGAGTATCTAAGTAGGCTACTGAAGGGACTTAGAGAAGAAAAGAAGTTCAAATATCATCCCAGGTGCTCTAAACTTAACATCACTCATCTATGTTTTGCAGATGATTTATTATTGTTTGTTAGAGGAGACTTGGATTCTGTTAAAGCTATGCAGCTATGTTTCTCACAATTCTCCCAATCTTCAGGGTTACAAGCAAATCTTAGTAAGAGCTCAATGTATTTTGAAGGGGTTGAACAAGATGTGAAGAATCAAATGGTTCAGCAGCTAGGATACAATATAGAAGAGCTACCTTTCAAATATCTGGGAGTACCTCTATCAACCAAGAAGATGACTGTGATGCAATGGTACCCACTCATAGAGAAAATAATGGCAAGAATCACTTCATGGACAGCTAGAAAGCTTTCATATGCAGGAAGGTCTCAACTAGTGCAGACAGTGCTATTTGGAGTGCAAGCTTATTGGGCTCAGCTATTCTTAATTCCAGCTAAGGTAATCAAAGTAATTGATAGTATGTGTAGAAGTTACTTGTGGTCTGGTGCTGGGAAGATAACTAGGAAAGCCTTCATAGCATGGGAGAAGGTATGTAGACCAAAAAATGAAGGAGGGATGGGGCTGATAAATATGCAAATATGGAATGGAGCTGCAATAGTCAAACTTTGTTGGGATCTGGCAAATAAGGAAGACAAGCTGTGGATCAAATGGATACATGTTTATTGTATAAGAGGACAGAATGAATGGCAGAAGAGAGAACAAGCTAGTTGGATGATCAGGAAG
>NC_090806.1:43857552-43860052 GCF_036512215.1 Solanum lycopersicum | reverse complement strand
CACAACTATGATGACAGTCCTAAAGGGAAGATATGGCTGATATGGGATGACAATTGGTATGAGGTCAAGAAGATTACCAACTCTGTTCAAATGTTGCATTGTCAGGTCAATGAAAGAAGCAAAGGCTACCAACTCATCTTAACTGTAGTGTATGGTCTGAATACAGTTGAACAGAGAAAGAGTTTGTGGAAAGAAATGGAAACTCTATCTAAAGGTATTACTTAACCTTGGCTTATAGTAGGGGATATTAATGCTATAATGTCTGATAAGGATAGATTAGCTGGGGTGCCTGTTACCACTAATGAGATAAAAGACCTTGGGGAATGTGTGAGAGAAATAGGGGTTAATGAACTACAGTGGACAGGGAACTACTATACCTGGACTAACAAGCAATGTGGGGAGAACAGAATTTCAAGCAGAATAGATAGAGCTTTTGGAAATGATGAATGGATGGAAAATGGGGACATGTAAGTGTAGATTATGGGAATCCTAGCATTTCTGATCACAGTTGCATGGTGTTAATTCTTCAACAAACTCCTCAGCATGGGAAAGGTGGATTTAAATTCTTCAATGTTTGGACTGAGCATGACAGTTTTATGCACATGGTAGAAACCATATGGGGTAAAGACTATGGCTATAATAAAATGAAACAGGTGTGGTGTAAGCTGAAAGATCTACAACCTGTCCTTAATCAATTAAACAGGAAAGAGTTTAAGTATATAGGAAAACAGATTGAGATGGCTAGAATGGAGGTAGCAAATATTCAAACTCAGCTAAGTGTTCAAGTTACTGATGAGCTGATTATGCAGGAGAAAGAGATATTGATTAAACTTGAAAAATGGTCTTTGAATGAAGAAAGTGCCTTGAGACAAAAGTCAAGGATAAAATGGATACAGTTAAGGGATGCAAATAATAAGTACTTCAGCTCAGTTATTAAAGAGAGAAATCAAAAGAAGCAATAAGAAGTATCATGTCATTGAAAGGTGAAATGCTGTATGATCCACAAAGTATTCAAGAGGAGTTTGTGGTGTTCTATAAGGGACTTATGGGGACCTCAGCAGGTAAACTACCAGCCATCGATATACAAGTGATGAAAAGAGGGCCTATATTGACAAAGGAGCAGAGACTACAGTTGTGCACTGCAGTAACTGAACAAGAGATTTATGATGGACTAAAATCCATTGGGAATGATAAAGCACCTGGGGTGGATGGGTTCAATGCCTTCTTCTTTAAGCACACTTGGCAGATCATTAAAGATAATATCATTGAGGCTGTTAAGAGTTTTTTCATAACTGGTAGGCTGCACAAAGATTTCAATTGTACTCTTGTGTCCCTCATACCAAAAGTTCAGAACCCAAAAACTGTGAAAGAGTATAGGACTATAGCTTGTTGTACTGTGATGTATAAGATCATATCCAAATTAATAACCAACAGGCTGCATGGTGTGATACAGTCTGTCATTTGTGATAGTCAGGCAGGTTTTATTCCAGGAAGGAAAATTGCTGATAACATAGTGCTAGCACATGAACTGGTTAAGGCTTATACTAGGAAACATATTTCTCCTAGAAGTATGCTGAAGATTGATTTGCAGAAAGCCTATGACTCAGTGGAATGGGATTATTTGGAGCAAGTTATGTTTGGACTAGGATTTCCAAAGATGTTTGTACAGTGGATAATGAAGTGTGTTAAAACAGTGAACTACTCCATAGTAGTGAATGGACAGACTTCACAGAGTTTTGAAGCAGCAAAAGGTTTGAGACAAGGGGATCTAATGTCACCTTTCTTGTTTGCCATAGCTATGGAGTACCTGAGCAGGCTTCTTAAGGGGCTTAAAGAAGATAAAAAGTTCAAGTATCATCCTAAGTGTTCTAAACATGACATCACTCATCTATGTTTTGCAGATGATCTTCTACTATTTGCTAGAGGTGATCTAGAATCTATTAAAGCTGTTCAAATGTGTTTTACTCAATTTTCTCAAGCTTCTGGGTTACAAGCAAACTTAAGCAAGAGTTCAATATATTGTGGAGGGGTGCAGCAGGAAGTGAAACAACAAATTGTGCAGCAACTGGGATACAAGATGGAGGAACTTCCCTTTAAGTATTTAGGTGTGCCTTTGTCATCCAAGAAGATGTCAGTAATGCAATGGTACCCACTCATTGAGAAAATTATGGCTAGAATCAACTCATGGACAGCTAGGAAGCTATCATATGCAGGTAGAGCTCAGCTAGTTCAGACTGTGTTGTTTGGTGTTCAGGCTTACTGGGTACAATTATTCATCTTCCCAGCTAAGATAGTTAAACTGATAGAAAGCATGTGTAGAAGCTATCTATGGTCTGGAGCAGGACAGATTACCAAGAAGGCATTAATAGCTTGGGAGAGAGTCTATAGGCCTAGAAGTGAGGGAGGATTGGGATTGATAAACATGCATATATGGAATAGAGCAGCTATAGCCAAGCTTTGCTGGGACTTAGCAAATAAGGAAGACAAGCTTTGGATAAAG
>NC_090806.1:43847552-43855052 GCF_036512215.1 Solanum lycopersicum | reverse complement strand
AAGAAAACATAAAAGTAGGGGTCAATACAAAACACGGGTACTGAGTAGATATCATCGGCCAACTCAAAATAGAAATCAATATATACCAAGTAATATCATAAAATCAACTATGATACTCAACATGTAGCAACAACAAATACTATATCATTAACAATTACCGTCAAGTTCACACATGAGGACTCAAGCCTCAATACCATACTCATTTGGGAATCATGTTCATTAGATTGAGTATATTAACATCTTTCAAGATTCATTATCTTTATTTCTCTTGTGTCGGTACGTGACACTCCGCTCCCTCAATATTCATTAATCCTCTTGTGTCGGTACGTGACACTCCGATCCCCTAAATCTATGTGTTGGTTCGTGACACCTGATCCCCTAAATCTATGTGTCGGTTCGTGACACCCGATCCCCTAAATCTACGTGTCGGTTCGTGACACCCGATCCCCTAATACTACGTGTCGGTTCGTGACACCCGATCCCCTAATACTACGTGTCGGTTCGTGACACCAGATCCCCTAATACTACGTGTCGGTTCGTGACACCCGATCCCCTAATTCTACGTATCGGTTCGTGACACCCGATCCCCTAATGCTACGTGTCGGTTCGTGACACCCGATCCCCTAATTCTACGTGTCGGTTCGTGACACCCGATCCCCTAATCTCCTTCCATCAGTTCATCAAGCCTTCTTTCTTACCAAGGCATCATCAATCTCATTATTTTAGTTCATCAAGCCTTCTCCCTTACCAAGGCATCATCATTAAAAAGAGATTAGGTTTTTATCAAGATTTGGGATTCAATAACTTCATCATGCTTAATATAATCACAATTATATAATCACGTTCATGCATGCATACAATTAAGCACATAGCAGGGTTTACAATACTATCAATACATATCATTCTCTATTAAGAATTTACTATGAAATCATGAAAACCATAACCTACCTCCACCGAAGAATTGCGATCAACAAGCTATCTTCTCAAAATCCTTGCTATCCTCTTCGTTTTCTCTTTCTTTTTCTGTTTTCTCTTTGTTCTTTCTATTTTTCTTATTCAAACCCTCTTTCTTTTACCCTAATTAACATATAATCAAGTGTAAAAGATGGCAATAATAACTCACTAATTAACTTAAGGTTACCTCTTTTAACCCCCAAGTAATTAGACTTATTAACATTAACCCACTAACCTTATAATTAAAGCAGGAATAGTCAAAAACGTCCCTTAAAACGTATAAAGAAATCCGACCCGGACTGGGATTGCGCAACCTGTGACGGGCCGTCGTGCCTGCGACGGTCCGTTTTGCAGGTCGTCGCAAAGTTCAGAGACCCAAATTTCCACCAAGGGTCTGTGACGGTCCGTCCTGCCATTTCGTTACGAAGTTCAGAGAGTCAATTTTCAGTACCCAATTTTCAGTTTTTCTAAGTGTTTTGAAACGAGACACCTTCGACGGTCCGTCGTGCCCATGACGTTCCGTCGTCTCAGCCTGTTTTTCCAGAAATAAAATCTGCTGCTCAAAACGACTAAACAGGTCGTTACATTAGATACCAATTTACCCATCGTTCGTCCCCGAACGATCACCAGAAGGAGAATAAGAGCGAAAAGGAGTACCTGAATCTGTGAACAGGTGTGGATATCTTTCTCGCATATCAACCTCCTTCTCCCAAGTGGCTTCTTCAACGGGTCGATTCTTCCATTGAACTTTGATGGATGCAATCTCCCTTGATCTCAACTTGCGAATTTCTCTATCTAGAATAGCAACAGGCTCCTCCTCATAGGACAAATTCTCATCAAGCAAAACTGAATCCCAACGGATAATATAGTTTCCATCCCCATGGTATCTTTTCAACATCGACACATGGAATACCGGATGTACCCCGGACAGCCCTGGAGGCAAGGCTAACTCATAAGCCACCTCCCCTACTCGCTTGAGTACTTCAAATGGTCCAATATACCTTGGACTTAGCTTACCCCTTTTTCCAAACCGCATCACCCCTTTCATGGGCGAAACCTTCAGCAAGACTTGTTCTCCCTCCATGAACTCTAAGTCTCTAACCTTTCAATCTGCATATTCTTTTCGTCTACTTTGCGCCGCTAGAAGCTTTTCTTGAATAGATTTCACCTTCTCCATCGAATCCCTCAAGAGATCCGTACCCCAAGGTCTAACCTCAAACGCATCAAACCAACCAATGGGGGACCTACATCTCCTACCATACAATGCTTCAAATGGAGCCATATCAATGCTCGAGTGATAGCTATTATTGTATGAAAATTCCGCTAAGGGTAAGAAGCTATCCCAATGGCCACCAAATTCTATCACACACGCACGAAGCATATCCTCCAACACTTGAATTGTTCGCTCAGACTAACCATCGGTCTGAGGATGGAACGCAGTACTAAGGTCCAACCTAGTACCCAATTCCGCATGCAATGTTTTCCAAAACTTAGAAGTAAACTGCGTACCTCTATCTGATATGATGGATAGTGGAACCCCATGCAACCGAACGATTTCTGAGATATAGATCTTGGCTAACTTCTCGGCATTGTAAGTCACCTTAACCGGAATAAAATAAGCAGACTTAGTTAACCTATCAACAATCACCCAAATAGAGTCGTACTTACCCATCGTCTTTGGAAGACCAACCATGAAGTCCATTGCGATTATCTCCCATTTCCATTCCGGAATGGGCATCCTCTGAAGTGTTCCTCCGGGCCTTTGGTGTTCATACTTTACTTGTTGACAGTTTGGACATTTGGCAATAAAATCTATAATATCACGCTTCATTCTACTCCACCAAAAGTGTTGCTTTAGGTCACGGTACATCTTGGTTGCACCCGGATGTATTGAATACCTTGAACTATGAGCCTCTGTCAGAATGGTGTTGATCAAATCATCGACGCGGGGTACACATACCCTTCCCTTAATCCTCAAAACACCTTCCTCATCGATTTGTGCTTCCTTAGCCTCTCCTCGCAAAACTTTATCTCGGATCCGGATCAATTTTTCATCATTAAACTGCTTTCCCTTAATCTTGTCAAGGAAGGAAGATCTTGCCTCCACACAAGCTAAAAATCCTCCCTTCTCATTTACTTCTAATCTCATAAGGTCGTTAGCCAGAATCTGACTTCTCTAGCCAATGGGCGTCTAGAAGCTTGCAAGTGAGCTAGACTTCCCATGCTTCCCGCCTTTCTACTTAAAGCATCCGCTACAACATTCGCCTTCCCCGGATGATACAAAATAGTGATGTCGTAGTCCTTCAGTAGTTCCATCCATCTCCTCTGTCTCAAGTTCAAATCTTTCTGAGTAAAGACATACTGTAGGCTACGATGATCCGAATAGATCTCATACTTAACCCCATATAAATAGTGTCTCCATTGTTTTAATGCAAACACTACCGCGGCCAATTCCAAATCATGAGTGGGATAGTTACGTTCATGCACTTTTAATTGTCTTGAAGCATAAGCAATCACATTCTTCTCTTGCATTAGCACTGCACCCAAACCCGAATAGGATGCATCACAATAGACAATGAAATTCTTACCTTCCACTGGCAAGGTGAGAATGGGTGCGGTAGTCAACAAAGTCTTGAGCTTCTGAAAGCTTTCTTCACACTCATCCGACCATACAAATGGAACATTTTGCTTAGTCAAGTTCGTCAGTTGGGAAGCAATAGCAGAGAATCCCTTAACAAATCGGCGGTAGTAGCTAGCTAACCCAACAAAGCTCCGTATTTCTGACACATTAGTAGGTCTTACCCAATTCTTTACTGTCTCAATCTTAGATGGATCCACCATCACTCCCTCCTTAGAGACCACGTGTCCCAAGAAGGACACTGAATCTAGCCAAAACTCACACTTGGAGAATTTGGCATAAAGCTTCTTCTTCCTCAATAACTCTAACACCATTCTCAAATTCTCCTCATGTTCCTTCTTGCTCTTTGAGTATATCAGTATATCATCAATAAATACGATCACGAAGAGGTCCAAATATGGCTTAAAAATCCCGTTCATCAAGCTCATGAACGCAGCAGGGGCATTCGTAAGACCAAAAGACATCACTACAAATTCGTAATGCCCACACCTCGTTCGAAAAGCAGTCTTTGGCACATCCGTTGCCCGTATTTTCAATTGATGATAAACAGATCTCAAGTCAATCTTAGAGAAGACACAAGTACCTTGTAACTGATCGAACAAGTCATCAATGCGAGGAAGAGGATACTTGTTCTTTATGGTTACCTTGTTTAGTTGTCTGTAGTCTATACACATTCGAAAACTCCCATCCTTCTTCTTTACAAACAAAACAGGAGCACCCCAAGGAGATGCACTTGGTCTAATGAAGCCTTTGCACAACAACTCTTGAAGTTGTGCTTTTAACTCTCTTAACTCCGCGGGAGCCATTCTATAAGGGGGTATAGAAATGGGGCGAGTACCTGGTTCAAGATCAATACAGAAGTCAATATCCCTATCTGGTGGCATACTAGGAAGATCTGCAGGGAACACATCCAGAAACTCACGGACCACCGAAACCGACTTAATCGAAGGTACTTGGGTAGTGTCATCCTTGAGATGTGCCAAGAAAGCTAAACACCCTTTACTAACCATTTTCTTAGCACGAAGAAGGGAGATGATACGCACCAGAGTAGAAGTGTAGTTACCCTCCCAAACTAACGGATCTGTCCCAGGCTTGGCTAACGTCACCGTTTTAGCATTACAATCCAAAATCGCAAATTGCGGAGAAATCCAAGTCATACCCAGAATTACATCAAAATCATCCATTTCTAAGATAACCAAATCTACATAAGTGTTGTTCCCCACAAAGTTCACCAAACAAGACCTATACACCTTTTCAACTACCACAGACTCACCCACCGAAGTAGAAACACGAATAGGCATATCAAGTAATTCACAATGTAAATTTAGACCATTAGCAAATGAGGAAGATACATAAGAAAATGTGGATCCAGGATCAAACAATAAAGAAGCCATGCAATTACAAACCAGAAGATTACCTGTGATGACAGCATCAGATGCCTCCGCTTCAGACCGCCCAGGGAAAGCGTAACAATGGGCCCTATCGTTCGTCTGTCCGTTGCCCCTACCATGTTGTGATGTAGTGGCCCCAGTTTTCCTATTACCTCTGCCATTTTGGTGACCACCATTACCTCGACCACCACGTCCTCCAGAATAACAGCCTCTACCATGACAACCTCTACCTCTAGCTATTGGGGGTCTATAACTTTGTCTGGGACAATTTTTCCTAATATGTCCAATCTCCCCACATCCATAACACTCTCTGGAGTCAAGCATAGGCCCCTCGGAGAAGTGTTGACCGGTCTGAGGTGGTCCCCCAACTACAGTCTGTAGTGAAGACTGAATTGGTCGGACTGAGTAACCTCCGGAACCTTGTCCTCTAGAGTTAGAACCATTAAACTCACCTCCCTTTTGAAACCTTTTTGATGTCGATGTCATGGTGAAGTCATCTGGCTTCACTCCTTCCACCTCTATCACGAAGTCTACCACCTCTTGGAAAGATTTCGCTGTAGCCGCTACCTATAAGGCTGAAATCCGCAACTCTGATCTCAACCCCTTCACAAAATAGCGAATCCGCGCTTGTGGACTGAAACATAGTTGGGTGGCATATCTGGATAGTGCACGAAACTTAGCCTCATATGCATTGACCGACATCCTGCCTTGCTCTAGGCTCAAGAACTCACCCCTTTTCCTATCCCTCAATGTCCGAGGGATATACTTCTCCATAAACAAGCTAGAGAATGAGGCCCAAGTCATAGGTGGTGCCTCTGTTGATTGACACTCAATATGTGACCGCCACCACATTTTGGCGTTCCCTTGAAACTGATAACTCACGAACTCAACACCAAACCGTTCTACTATACCCATCTTGTGTAGTAGCTCATGACAGTCAACCAGAAAATCGTAAGCATCCTCAGATTCCGAACCCTTGAAGACTGGAGGTTTCAATTTCAAGAACTTACTGAAAAGTTCATGCTGATCATTTGTCATTATAGGCCCAGTAGTCAGACGTGGAAACATGCCTATATCTAATGAAGCATCCATACGAGGAGCCATAGTGGCTGCATGTTGTACCTCTGAAACCGGAGGTGTTGGTGCAGAAAACACAAGAGGTGCCTGACCCTGATCAGACAACCCACTAAGATAAGCGAGAACCTGATTGATCATCTCTGGGGTAGGTTGGGGTGGCAATTCCTCATTTTGCACTCGTTCATTTTCCCCGTCCTCCCCTTCTCTTATTACTTCCTCAGTCGGTGGAGGAGTCACCGCCCTAGCATCAAATGGGCTAGGTGCTCGTCCTCTCCCTCTAGAGGACGTCCTCCCACGACCCCTACCACGGCCTCTTGCCGTTGCTCTTCCTCGAGCCATAGCCCAAGTGGCTGGCTCAGACGCACCCTATTCCGCTGGTGCTGGTGTTGGTGTTGGCGTAGTCGTTGCTCTAGTTCTAACCATCTGCGAAACAGAGTGAAGATGGTCAGATACCAATTTGTATCACCTAGATACCAATTGGACCCAAGTAATAGCACGAAAGAAGAAAGAAAGAATGGAATTTCCCTAAAGTCTTATAGCCTCTCAAGGAAAAGTAAAGGCGTCCCCCTACCGTTCCTTAAGACTCTACTAGACTCGTTCTTGTGTGATGAGACCAACGAACCTAATGCTCTGATACCAAGTTTGTCACGACCCAAACCGGGTTGCGACTGGCACCCACACTTACCCTCCTATGTGAGCGAACCAACCAATCTAACCTTAACATTTCAATATAATATCAACAGAAAGTAATGCGGAAAACTTAAACTCATTAAATAAAGACCAATTCATTAACTTCTAAAATTCAACATCTATTATTCCCCAAAATCTGGAAGTCATCATCACAAGAACATCTACGATCAAATGACTAAACTAAGAGTATTCTAAAAGCTAAAAATACATAAGAAGCTAGTCCATGCCGGAAGTTCAAGGCATCAAGACTTGAAGAAGAAGATCCAGTCAAAGCTAGAAGCATTAGCTCACCCTGAATTTCCGATGTAGTAAGACTGGCTTGAATTACTGTTGAGTTGAAGATGATGGCACGTTTGCTGCACTCCACAAATAAACAAGAAGAAAACATAAAAGTAGGGGTCAGTACAAAACACGGGTACTGAGTAGATATCATCGGCCAACTCAAAATAGAAATCAATATATACCAAGTAATATCATAAAATCAACTATGATACTCAACATGTAGCAACAACAAATACTATATCATTAACAATTACCGTCAAGTTCACACATGAGGACTCAAGCCTCAATACCATACTCATTTGGGAATCATGTTCATTAGATTGAGTATATTAACATCTTTCAAGATTCATTATCTTTATTTCTCTTGTGTCGGTACGTGACACTCTGATCGCTCAATATTCATTAATCCTCTTGTGTCGGTAAGTGACACTCCGATCCCTTAAATCTATGTGTTGGTTCGTGACACCT
>NC_090806.1:38415052-38422552 GCF_036512215.1 Solanum lycopersicum | reverse complement strand
TCAATTATATCCACCAATTATACGTGGTACCCCTTTTATTAATGTTATTTATCCCTTTTCTAACTTAAATGCAAAAGGATTTGCAGCAAAATATAATGGTAATACCATTAATTTTGAATTCATAACCGAACCTATTACTAGAGATATTAACTCTTTAATTCATTTAAAACAAAAACATATTGATTCTTTACAAATAGAAATTTATAGTCTGAATATTTAAGAATCTTTACAATCAACTAAAGTACAAGAAAAAATTAAATTAATTTCTGGAAAGATGGCAGCTGATATTTGTGCAGATCATCCAAATGTTTTTTGGGATAGGAAAAAACATATCGTGACTTTGCCTTATGAAGATTCTTTTTCTGAATAAGATATTCCTACAAAATCTCGCCCTTTCAAATGAATGCAGAGTTAGTTGATTTTTGTAAAAAGGAAATTGACAGTTTGTTACAAAAGGGACTTATAAAACCCTCTATATCTCCATGGTCTTGTACTGCCTTTTATGTTAATAACGCTGCAGAACAAGAGAGAGGTGTTCCCAGATTGGTAATAAATTATAAACCTTTTAAAAAGTTTTAAAATGAATAAGGTATCCCATTCCAAATAAGAAAGATCTTCTTTCCAGATTATACGATGCTAATATATTTTCCAAACTTGATTTAAAATCAGGATATTGGCAAATTCAGATTTTTAAGGAACATACTTATCGAACTGCTTTTAATGTTCCACTTGGTCAATTCAAGTGGAATGTTATGCCTTTTGGTCTGAAGAATGCTCCTTCTTGAATAGAGATTCTTCTGGCAATATGCTTGATAGAATTCTCAGCTGACAGTTTCTTTTGTGGAATGTCCTTGTATTCTATAAGTTTTGCTTGTATTTGATCTACAAGCTCTTGGCCATAAAGTTGACCAGTTTTTGGATCTTGTCTTATGAGTTTATCTAAAAAGTTGTGGTAATAAGTCCGATAAAGACAAAAAAAAATTTCTTTCGGGGTATACCCTATCTCTGGGATCCATTTATGAATCCATGGTATAGAAAATTCGATGAAAAAAAATATATTTGATCGATTTTTTCTATATAACAGATATGATCAGGTAAATATAAATTTGTTAGAAAAGGGGAATCTTTTACCCAATCTTTGTAAAGATTTAAAAATTGTTTGGTAAAATCTTTACCGAAGGTCCATGGTAATTCCACCAATTGATGAACCAATTTGGGATAGTTTGTTGAAACACCTTTGCACGAATTTTTATAAACCAAGTGTGCTTATGTTTGTCATTGTTATAATAAAATATTTTATGGAAGGCTTGGATATAATCCCAATAGGTCAAGTTCAAACTTATTTTGTTGACATAAACTTGCCTTTCTTGCATAATGGATATTCCCCACTCTTCAACAGATATAATCTGTTTAATAATAAATTTAGAGAAGTTATAAACTTCTGTTTCTTCTGAAGTAAAGTGCTGAAATTACGCACTTCCTGTATGAATCAGAATAGCCTCGTAATATAATCGAGTCTTATAAGATTCTCCGGGGAAATATAACCCCTTTATTAGATACCTTTGGAATATCTTCCAAGGTTCATTGCTTCTCTGAATATCAGAGTTTTCCAAAAGAAATATAATTTCTTTGGCAGTTGCTTTTTCAGAGCATTTTTGAATATCGTCCTCTTTTGCTAAAGAAGCATAGGTATCACCTTACTTTTTTTTTTTGCAGATATGCTTGTAATTACTCATACAATGGACTATTTTTTGGAATATCCTTTAAATTGATAGTTGAAGAAGATGATGATGCCTCATCAATTTTTGAATTAACCAATCTTTTATTTCCCACTATTATTGGAAATGATGAGTCGTATGACGACCTTTGAGAAGACTGAGAGATTGATCTTCCTCTTCCTTGATTTTTACCCCCTCTGCCACATTCTTCTGATCAAGGAGGAGGGTCATTCCCTCCCATGCTGTAATAAAAACAAATTAGTGATTATCAAAATAATCATCTATGTCCAGATAATAAGGACTAGTGACTTCTTCAAAATTATGTAAAGAAAAGAAAAAGTCGTCTTGTATTATTGACAGAATCAGTTTGTCAAGAATTAGTTCTTGAATATCCTTTTCTAAAGGGAGTACCTTTAGAATGGTAATTAGAGTTTTATCATCAAAGAAAAATGCAGCTAAAATTCTTTTCTAGGAGGTTAGATATTCTCTAGATAAGAAATCTAGGAGGGAATTATCAATTCCTTTTTTTTGAATTTCGAAATCAAAAGGGGCTAGTTGGGCCTGCCACCTAGGAAATATTAGCTTCGAAGCATCATGTTTGAAATCTTTATGAAATATGAATTTAACAGATTGGGCATCTGTTCTAATCAAAAAAATTTGATTATAAAGATCATCTTGAAATTTTAAGACGCATTTAACAATACAAAGCATTTCATGAGCTATAGTCGCATATTTGCGTTGGGCTTCAGTCCAATTACCTGAATGAAAACGAATAAGATATTCATGTTTATCATGAGGGTTAGTTTGTTTAAGAATCCCTCCATAACCAATATTTGAATCATCAATTTCAATAATTTTGGTCCATGCTGGGTTAGCAAGAGTTAAACAAGGTAAGGTTTTAATCCTTTGTTTAATACTTCTAACAAGCGAAGTAAGAAATTCAATCCAAGGGCAATTATTATTCTTTTTTAATCTATCTGTCAAATGTGCAAGATCTTTAGAAAGATTTTTATAAAAAGGGGAAATGTAATTTAGACTTCCCAAAAATCTTTGTAACATAGTCCTGTCTGTTATAATATCAGGAAACTTTGACGCAAAATCAATTGATCTCCGAATAGGAGTAATTTTTCCTTAACAAATTTGATGTCCTAGAAATCGAACATCAGTTTGAAATAAACTCATTTTTAATTTAGAGATAACTAAACGATTATGAATAACAATTTTCTTGAAGATCTCAAGATGCTTAATATGAGATTCAAAAGTTTTTGAGTAAACTAAAATATCATCAAGATAAACAATTATAAAATCAATAATAGGGATTAGAAATATCATTCATAATTTTTTGAAATTCAGAAGGAGCATTCTTCAGACCAAAAGGCATAACATTCCACTCGAATTGACCAAATGGAACATTAAAAGCAGTTCGATAAGTATGTTCCTTAAAAATCTAAATTTGTCAATATCCTGATTTTAAATTAAATTTGGAAAATATATTAGCATCGTATAATTTGGAAAGAAGATCTTTCTTATTTGGAATGGGATACCTTATCCATTTTAAAACTTTGTTTAAAGGTTTATAATTTATTACCAATCTGGGAACACCTCTCTCTTGTTCTGCAGCGTTATTAACATAAAAGGCAGTACAAGACCATGAAGATTTAGAGGGTTTTATAAGTCCCTTTTGTAATAAACTGTCACTTTCCTTTTTACAAAAGTCAACTAACTCTGCATTCATTTGACAGGGGCGAGATTTTGTAGGAATATCTGATTCAGAAAAAGAATCTTCATAAGGCAAAGTCACAATATGCTTTTTCCTGTCTCAAAAAGCATTTGGATGATCTGCACAAATATCAGCTGCCATCTTTCCAGAAATTAATTTAATTTTTTCTTGTACTTTAGTTGATTGTAAAGATTCTGAAATATTCTGACTATAAATATCCATTTGTAACGAATCAATATGTTTTTGTTTTAAATGAATTAAAGAGATAATATCTCTAGTAATAGGTTCAGTTATGAATTCAAAATTAATGGTATTACCATTATATTTTGCTGCAAATCCTTTTGCATTTAAGTTAGAAAAGGGATAAATAACATTTATAAAAGGGGTATCACGTATAATTGGTGGATATAATTAATTTTTAACCAGAAAGAAAAAGTGAGGAATACAAACCTTACTCTAGAAAATACAAGTATAAGACAATTTATATTTTATGTCTAAAGCATGATTAGAAGCAGATTTAACAATATGTGTCCTTTTTTCAAAAAATCGTGAAGGAATTAATCCTTCTTGAATACAGCTAACATCAGCACCAATATCAATCATAGCAATGCTTGAAACTTAAAAATCATTATTTATCAGAATGGTGCAATTAATATACCAACGATGAGCAGTGACAATTTGCATCATTCCAAGAAATTTAGGATTAAGAGATGTATCAATCTCTTCATCTATAACAACCTTGCCTTTATCAAAATCAGAAATATCCTTTTCATTTTCTAATTGAAAAATTCGATAATTATTAATCAACTGATTTTGTTTTAAAGGTTTAATCTCTTTCTTAAGGTTTTCAACCTCTAATTTTAATCATCCAGAGACGTATCTCTAATTTTTACAATATCTTGCCCTTTCTTTTCAAGTCGTGAAAATACTTCTTGTAATGAATAAGGACTAGAATTGTAAGAATTGTAATTGGAATCTTCTACTTCATTCTTATTTATTTTTTCAAATTTTTTTGAAGAAGATGCTTTTGAAGAGGCCATTTCTAAAATCTTATTTCTAAGATTTTCATCAGAAACATCTTTTAAAAGTTCAATAACATTTTCAGAAGAAATTATTTCAAAAGTTAATTCTTCAAAACTTTGATGTAATTTATCTAAATAAGAATCTTCCATCTGAGATTACAATTTATAAAAATCATCTTGTCCGCAAGTACAATTATCACCTGGACGATTAACACATTTTTGCTTACCATTATCAACATGACTATCAGTACTATAATCTGAAGAATTACCAGACAATTGGAATCTAAATATGATTCATATAATAACTCATAGAGTTTATCTTGAGTCGGTTCATCCAACTCCAAAGCTTTAAACTTATCGGCCTTACAATTTGTTGCAAGATGACCAAAACGTCCACACTTATAACATTTAATGTTTTTCAAATCTCTTTTGAAGAAATTCCTGGCAAAACTTGTTGCCTTTCTATGAGCTTTCTTTTCTTCTTGCTTTTCTTTGTATCGTTTTGAACGATGCCTTCTTTTATGGTGTCTTTCTTCCGTTTGACCTGTCTTTGGTTTAGAACTAGACGGTCCTTCTATTTCAAACTGTGTACGAAAATCTCCCAATTGAGACTTTGTAGACATTTGAGTCCTTTTTATCTGTTGAGCCAGCTTAAGCTCATTACAAAGATTTAATCTTTCCTGAGTATAAATCCCTATTAACTTTCCATAAGTTAATCTATCATAAGGGATTTCTGGTTTGTCTCCTCTCAAAACTTTCTTAACCCTTTCAGAAAATAATGAAGGAAGACCATCAATAAATTGATTTTTCCAATAACTCGATTTACTTTTAGGTAGATCCATCACTTTACTCATGAAATTATCTTTATACCATCGAAAGTATCCCAAATGATTACATTTGAGTCCATTTAATAAAGTTTGAATAGTCTCATTTTGATTGGAAAATCTTCCATTAAAATGTTCTTATATAGTAAGAACAAGAGTATAAACAACATCTTCAACTTTATGAGTTGTAATCTTTTCTACTGGTTTTCCATCTTCACCAGTAACTAGTTCTCTTTTAACTTCTTCTTTGTATGCATTTGTTATTGCATACTGATATACCGTGGTTTCACGGTATAATTAATACTTTTTCCTTAAGTTTAGTGTGTCCGAAAGCCCTTTTTGTGCTAATTTTGATATAAGTTTTTCTTTGTTTTGCAGGAAATCTGTCTAAAGCTGAATGCGGAGATTTTGAGCGAAAAATGCAGAAGAGACCACCTATGGAGCTTATGACGGTCCGTCGTGCTTGTGACGGTCCGTAGGTGGCAGCGTAGAGAAGCTGCTGAAGGAAGATGGGAAGTCTGACCAAGTGTGGGATTACGAAGCTTGTGACGGTCCGTCATGGATATGACGGTCCGTCCTGCAGGTTCGTCGCGAAGATCAGAGAAGTGATCCCAGTACCCAAATTCTAAAAGTTGAAGTATTTTGTAACGAAGACCCTCGACGGACCGTCGTGCCTGTGACGGTCCGTCACACTTGCCGTCGAGGGGAATGAAGAAAGCAGCAGAAGAATTGCACCAAAGTATGGGGCGACGGAGCCCACGACGGTCCGTCATGACCATGACGTTCCGTCGCGTGGTCCGTCGACCCAGCCGCGTTTTGGCAGATTTCCAGTAATTAGAATCCTTGTTTAATTAGGTTTTTATTTTTTTATAAATAGTTCGAAAAACCTCGTTTTTTAGGTTAGACTCTTGGAGATTAAACATCATATTATTAGACTTTGTTTTTCTAAGCTTTTGATTGTTGGAGATTCTTACAAGTAACTCTTGTTGATTAATCAAGCAAATTTTCAGACTTTATTCTTTCTCATCAAAGTAAGTACATGACTTCTTGTTTAATATATTTGAATATTGTGTTTATGGATATGAGGAACTAAACTCTATAACTAGGGTTGTGGGAACCATAGGCAAATAATGAGATAAACCCTAGCTAAAATAACAATTCTAGAATAGTGTCTTGCATGTATTAATAATTCTTTCGCTTAGAAATCTTTTTAACGGATGATCAACGTTAGAACTCGCCTTAATGCTACTTGCCGGACCAAGGAGGTAGATAATAGGAAAAGAACTATTAACATAGATTTAGTGTATACTATCTAATAGGCTAGTATTGATTGGTACGAGGTAATAACTGAGTCAAATATCGAATATGATGCTTAATATGAGGTAAGGATAAGGGTTAGGAAAGCAACACACGTAGCCGGACCAAGGTGCGGAGTGAGATTTTCTAGATGCCGGACCAAGGATTTAAAAATACATAACTTATCACTTTGCATGCAAGATACTAGGAAAGAATTGTTATAGCTAGAATTATCAAGTTATGAACCTGTGGAGAACACGTAAACCCTAGTTACTTTGATTACTTGATTAAAACTCAACATTAAAAGCTGTTAAGTGTCTCTGTCAAGTTCGTTAGTTATTTTTATTTTATTAGGAAATACAAAACCCCCCTTTTATGCTTTTACTTTTTAAGAAAGTCATCAACCGAACAATAGTAATTACAAGTTGGAGTTAAGTCTAGACTATTTTCCTCGTGGGAACGATCCCAACCTCACTAGTTGGGTTATTTACTTGACGCGACCGCTTTACTTCTCATTTGAGAAGTAAGTTTGAGCGTATCACATACTTTTCTTCAGATGATAAGAAATTATCCCGCCATCCTCTGAGCTGACTTATAAATCCTGCTATAATCATTTTACATATAGCATGATCAGTATTTTGATTCGTATGACGACAAATTGATGAGTACATACACATTCAATGTACTATAATGGAAACCTGTCTTTCAGTTAAGGCATCCAAATTCCATTCATATACCTCATTACCACTGTAAGATGTATTAGTTTGATTCTAATCTCTTTCTTCAACTAACACATCTTGGGGAGTAGGATGAGGATAATAATAAGTCATCATTGAAGGGTGAGTTGCATAACCCCCTTTGCCTATAATCCTTTGCTTGGTATTATAACCGGTTTTGAATCTTCTAGCATTCACTTCCGA